>NC_090378.1:963283-1263283 GCF_036365525.1 Heterodontus francisci | reverse complement strand
TATACTGCAGTATAACAGAATGCTCAGCTATTACAATATACTGCAGCGTAACAGAATTATCAGCTATTACAATATACTGCAGCGTAACAGAATGCTCAGCTATTACAATATACTGCAGGGTAACAGAATTATCAGCTATTACAATATACTGCAGCGTAACAGAATGTCTAACTATTACAATATACTGCAGTGTAACAGAACGCTCAGCTATTACAATATACTGCAGTATAACAGAATGCTCAGCTATTACAATATACTGCAGCGTAACAGAATGCTCAGCTATTACAATATACTGCAGTATAACAGAATGCTCAGCTATTACAATATACTGCAGGGTAACAGAATTATCAGCTATTATAATATACTGCAGTATAACAGAATGCTCAGCTATTACAATATACTGCAGGGTAACAGAATTATCAGCTATTACAATATACTGCAGTATAACAGAATGCTCAGCTATTACAATATACTGCAGGGTAACAGAATGCCTAACTATTACAATATACTGCAGCGTAACAGAATTATCAGCTATTACAATATACTGCAGGGTAACAGAATTATCAGCTATTACAATATACTGCAGGGTAACAGAATTATCAGCTATTACAATATACTGCAGGGTAACAGAATTATCAGCTATTGCAATATACTGCAGGTTAACAGAATTATCAGCTATTACAATATACTGCAGTATAACAGAATGCTCAGCTATTACAATATACTGCAGGGTAACAGAATTATCAGCTATTACAATATACTGCAGTATAACAGAATGCTCAGCTATTACAATATACTGCAGGGTAACAGAATTATCAGCTATTACAATATACTGCAGGGTAACAGAATTATTAGCTATTACAATATACTGCAGGGTAACAGAATTATCAGCTATTACAATATACTGCAGTATAACAGAATGCTCAGCTATTACAATATACTGCAGGGTAACAGAATGCCTAACTATTACAATATACTGCAGCGTAACAGAATTATCAGCTATTACAATATACTGCAGGGTAACAGAATTATCAGCTATTACAATATACTGCAGCGTAACAGAATGCTCAGCTATTACAATATACTGCAGCGTAACAGAATGTCTAACTATTACAATATACTGCAGTGTAACAGAATGCTCAGCTATTACAATATACTGCAGTATAACAGAATGCTCAGCTATTACAATATACTGCAGCGTAACAGAATGCTCAGCTATTACAATATACTGCAGTATAACAGAATGCTCAGCTATTACAATATACTGCAGGGTAACAGAATTATCAGCTATTACAATATACTGCAGGGTAACAGAATTATCAGCTATTACAATATACTGCAGGGTAACAGAATTATCAGCTATTACAATATACTGCAGTATAACAGAATGCTCAGCTATTACAATATACTGCAGGGTAACAGAATGCCTAACTATTACAATATACTGCAGCGTAACAGAATTATCAGCTATTACAATATACTGCAGGGTAACAGAATTATCAGCTATTACAATATACTGCAGTATAACAGAATGCTCAGCTATTACAATATACTGCAGGGTAACAGAATTATCAGCTATTACAATATACTGCAGTATAACAGAATGCTCAGCTATTACAATATACTGCAGGGTAACAGAATGCCTAACTATTACAATATACTGCAGCGTAACAGAATTATCAGCTATTACAATATACTGCAGCGTAACAGAATGCTCAGCTATTACAATATACTGCAGCGTAACAGAATGTCTAACTATTACAATATACTGCAGTGTAACAGAATGCTCAGCTATTACAATATACTGCAGTATAACAGAATGCTCATCTATTACAATATACTGCAGCGTAACAGAATGCTCAGCTATTACAATATACTGCAGTATAACAGAATGCTCAGCTATTACAATATACTGCAGGGTAACAGAATTATCAGCTATTACAATATACTGCAGTATAACAGAATGCTCAGCTATTACAATATACTGCAGGGTAACAGAATGCCTAACTATTACAATATACTGCAGCGTAACAGAATTATCAGCTATTACAATATACTGCAGGGTAACAGAATTATCAGCTATTACAATATACTGCAGTATAACAGAATGCTCAGCTATTACAATATACTGCAGGGTAACAGAATGCCTAACTATTACAATATACTGCAGGGTAACAGAATTATCAGCTATTACAATATACTGCAGTATAACAGAATGCTCAGCTATTACAATGTACTGCAGTGTAACAGAATGCTCAGCTATTACAATATACTGCAGGGTAACAGAATTATCAGCTATTACAATATACTGCAGTATAACAGAATGCTCATCTATTACAATGTACTGCAGTGTAACAGAATGCTCAGCTATTACAATATACTGCAGTATAACAGAATGCTCAGCTATTACAATATACTGCAGCGTAACAGAATGCTCAGCTATTACAATATACTGCAGTATAACAGAATGCTCAGCTATTACAATATACTGCAGGGTAACAGAATGTTCAGCTATTACAATATACTGCAGTATAACAGAATGCTCAGCTATTACAATATACTGCAGCGTAACAGAATTATCAGCTATTACAATATACTGCAGTGTAACAGAATGCTCAGCTATTACAATATACTGCAGTATAACAGAATGCTCAGCTATTACAATATACTGCAGCGTAACAGAATGTCTAACTATTACAATATACTGCAGTATAACAGAATGCTCAGCTATTACAATATACTGCAGTATAACAGAATGCTCAGCTATTACAATATACTGCAGCGTAACAGAATGCTCAGCTATTACAATATACTGCAGTATAACAGAATGCTCAGCTATTACAATATACTGCAGCGTAACAGAATGCTCAGCTATTACAATATACTGCAGTATAACAGAATGCTCAGCTATTACAATATACTGCAGCGTAACAGAATGTCTAACTATTACAATATACTGCAGCGTAACAGAATGCTCAGCTATTACAATATACTGCAGGGTAACAGAATTATCAGCTATTACAATATACTGCAGTATAACAGAATGCTCAGCTATTACAATATACTGCAGGGTAACAGAATGCCTAACTATTACAATATACTGCAGCGTAACAGAATTATCAGCTATTACAATATACTGCAGGGTAACAGAATTATCAGCTATTACAATATACTGCAGGGTAACAGAATTATCAGCTATTACAATATACTGCAGGGTAACAGAATTATCAGCTATTGCAATATACTGCAGGTTAACAGAATTATCAGCTATTACAATATACTGCAGTATAACAGAATGCTCAGCTATTACAATATACTGCAGGGTAACAGAATTATCAGCTATTACAATATACTGCAGTATAACAGAATGCTCAGCTATTACAATATACTGCAGGGTAACAGAATTATCAGCTATTACAATATACTGCAGGGTAACAGAATTATTAGCTATTACAATATACTGCAGGGTAACAGAATTATCAGCTATTACAATATACTGCAGTATAACAGAATGCTCAGCTATTACAATATACTGCAGGGTAACAGAATGCCTAACTATTACAATATACTGCAGCGTAACAGAATTATCAGCTATTACAATATACTGCAGGGTAACAGAATTATCAGCTATTACAATATACTGCAGCGTAACAGAATGCTCAGCTATTACAATATACTGCAGCGTAACAGAATGTCTAACTATTACAATATACTGCAGTGTAACAGAATGCTCAGCTATTACAATATACTGCAGTATAACAGAATGCTCAGCTATTACAATATACTGCAGCGTAACAGAATGCTCAGCTATTACAATATACTGCAGTATAACAGAATGCTCAGCTATTACAATATACTGCAGGGTAACAGAATTATCAGCTATTACAATATACTGCAGGGTAACAGAATTATCAGCTATTACAATATACTGCAGGGTAACAGAATTATCAGCTATTACAATATACTGCAGTATAACAGAATGCTCAGCTATTACAATATACTGCAGGGTAACAGAATGCCTAACTATTACAATATACTGCAGCGTAACAGAATTATCAGCTATTACAATATACTGCAGGGTAACAGAATTATCAGCTATTACAATATACTGCAGTATAACAGAATGCTCAGCTATTACAATATACTGCAGGGTAACAGAATTATCAGCTATTACAATATACTGCAGTATAACAGAATGCTCAGCTATTACAATATACTGCAGGGTAACAGAATGCCTAACTATTACAATATACTGCAGCGTAACAGAATTATCAGCTATTACAATATACTGCAGCGTAACAGAATGCTCAGCTATTACAATATACTGCAGCGTAACAGAATGTCTAACTATTACAATATACTGCAGTGTAACAGAATGCTCAGCTATTACAATATACTGCAGTATAACAGAATGCTCATCTATTACAATATACTGCAGCGTAACAGAATGCTCAGCTATTACAATATACTGCAGTATAACAGAATGCTCAGCTATTACAATATACTGCAGGGTAACAGAATTATCAGCTATTACAATATACTGCAGTATAACAGAATGCTCAGCTATTACAATATACTGCAGGGTAACAGAATGCCTAACTATTACAATATACTGCAGCGTAACAGAATTATCAGCTATTACAATATACTGCAGGGTAACAGAATTATCAGCTATTACAATATACTGCAGTATAACAGAATGCTCAGCTATTACAATATACTGCAGGGTAACAGAATGCCTAACTATTACAATATACTGCAGGGTAACAGAATTATCAGCTATTACAATATACTGCAGTATAACAGAATGCTCAGCTATTACAATGTACTGCAGTGTAACAGAATGCTCAGCTATTACAATATACTGCAGGGTAACAGAATTATCAGCTATTACAATATACTGCAGTATAACAGAATGCTCATCTATTACAATGTACTGCAGTGTAACAGAATGCTCAGCTATTACAATATACTGCAGTATAACAGAATGCTCAGCTATTACAATATACTGCAGGGTAACAGAATGCTCAGCTATTACAATATACTGCAGTATAACAGAATGCTCAGCTATTACAATATACTGCAGGGTAACAGAATGTTCAGCTATTACAATATACTGCAGTATAACAGAATGCTCAGCTATTACAATATACTGCAGCGTAACAGAATTATCAGCTATTACAATATACTGCAGTGTAACAGAATGCTCAGCTATTACAATATACTGCAGTATAACAGAATGCTCAGCTATTACAATATACTGCAGCGTAACAGAAGGTCTAACTATTACAATATACTGCAGTATAACAGAATGCTCAGCTATTACAATATACTGCAGTATAACAGAATGCTCAGCTATTACAATATACTGCAGCGTAACAGAATGCTCAGCTATTACAATATACTGCAGTATAACAGAATGCTCAGCTATTACAATATACTGCAGCGTAACAGAATGCTCAGCTATTACAATATACTGCAGTATAACAGAATGCTCAGCTATTACAATATACTGCAGCGTAACAGAATGTCTAACTATTACAATATACTGCAGCGTAACAGAATGCTCAGCTATTACAATATACTGCAGTATAACAGAATGCTCAGCTATTACAATATACTGCAGGGTAACAGAATGCTCAGCTATTACAATATACTGCAGTACAACAGAATGCTCAGCTATTACAATATACTGCAGTACAACAGAATGCTCAGCTATTACAATATACTGCAGTGTAACAGAATTATCAGCTATTACAATATACTGCAGCGTAACAGAATTATCAGCTATTACAATATACTGCAGTACAACAGAATGCTCAGCTATTACAATATACTGCAGTGTAACAGAATGCTCAGCTATTACAATATACTGCAGTGTAACAGAATGCTCAGCTATTACAATATACTGCAGTGTAACAGAATGCTCAGCTATTACAATATACTGCAGGGTAACAGAATGCTCAGCTATTACAATATACTGCAGTGTAACAGAATGCTCAGCTATTACAATATACTGCAGTGTAACAGAATGCTCAGCTATTACAATATACTGCAGGGTAACAGAATGCTCAGCTATTACAATATACTGCAGTGTAACAGAATGCTCAGCTATTACAATATACTGCAGTGTAACAGAATGCTCAGCTATTACAATATGCTGCCCCCCCTCCCCACTTAAAAAAAAAACTTATACGTTTAATGTAAAGTGATACCTCTGCATAATTTCCCAGAATACAATAATACCTGAAATTTAATAGGCTGTGTTGTACGCTTGTTACTGTAATCACAACTAAAATGTATATGACCAATATTTCCAGAATAATTTTCAGGTTAAAAAAATAAAAGGTTTTTCCTTAACACTAGTACGTCTTTAACAAAAGCATCATCATTTGACAAGAAGTAATGAAAAGAACAACTTACTTATTCTTCCTTCCTTCATACTTTCATTTCAGCTATCTGGCTTCTTTCGCTTTCTGTCTCAGTATCTTCCATTTCCATTAGCTTGACTCTGCTCTCCCAACATCCCAGACTGTGTCAACCCTGAACTTTGACAACTCCACTGAATGGTTTGGACTGCGATATTGATTGATTCGTCTCAATCAAAGACTCTGGGCTGAATTTTACAGAACGCCCAAAGTCGGGGTTTGTGGTGGTGGAGGTCGGAAAATGCCTCTGGGAGAAGGCCAGCACACACCCCGACACCGAGAGGGCTCGGCCCGATATTGCCGACGGCAGCGAGGCCTCATGGCGGCCCTCCAGCCACTCGGCGATGGGACGCCCATTAACATATTTAAATAAATTAAAATTTCTGAATTAATTATACTTTTGCCACCCTCTTCCGTCCTGCTGAAGTCTTCCTGCTGCTGGCCGGCACTCCCATGCCTTCGCATCCCCGTCTGGGGAAACTAGGCAGAACACTTGCAGGGAGCAGGGAGGAGGTACGTTTCTCAGTGCGGGAGGATGGGAACAGGGTCAAAGTAACATCATTGGTGTAGGGGATGGTGGGAAGGGTTGGAGATGAAAACTCATGTACCTTGGGAGGGGAAGGCCAGGTGGACAAGGTCAGTATTTTGGGTGGGGAGAGGGCAAATAATTAATTTTATGGTTATTGGGGGAGTGGGAGAGGGGCAAAGTAAATGTATTTTTTTTCTTTACTGCATCTTTAAATATTTGCATTTCCCGGTAGGGCTCTTTAAAAATGGTGTCAGAGCCCGCACACAGGCAGCTGACGCCATTGCTGGGGTCAGACAGCCCACCCCCTCCATGTGATCTGGAATGGATGGTGGGGGCAGCCTGTCCTGGCCCTATTTAAATGAGCCACTGTGCTTAGGATCGTGGTGATTCCACAATGTGCAGCCTGCATGGGCGGGCCTTCATTGTTTTCGCCCACTGCTGATTTTGGCAGCGGAATTGTAAAATTCAGCTCCCTGACTCACTTTGATCTACCGGTGGATTCAGTGATATCAGCATACCTTCTGTTTCTTTGTGACTTTCACTGGAGCAGTAGAAATTTGGACTAGAGGAGGTTTCTCATGGCCTCTCTTTTTCAGATTTCTTCTTTTAAGCAAATGATCTACATTACACAGATAGAGTCTCTCTCCAATTTTCACTAGGTATGTGAAAGCATCTCGTCTTTTCACAACAACACCAAACACATAATTCTCCTATTACCTCGATGGCTTTTCACCATGACATGACCAGCACAGAACTCTCTAAGTTTCGTGCCTCGTGTATCATGGCTCATCTTCACTCTGTCTTGCTTTTCTCTTACTTTGCTATTGAGGTCAGGGTTAAGCAAACTAAACCTTGTCCTAGGAGTGTATTTAAACACTAATTCGTAAGGTGAGCAACCTGTTCTAGACTGTGAACAGAAAATTGTCCAGCCTGTGTCAAAGAGAAACCTAGAAATTACTGCCTAGCTTATCGCCTAGAAAATACTTCTGCAAAGACCTCTTCCCAATTTGTACACTTCTTTTTGCAGTACCACTCGATGCTGGGTGATATGGTGATATTAGAGTATTATTAGTTTGACTCCATTCTTAATCAGAAATATTTCTGATGTAAAGAGTAGACCATTATCTGACACCAACACTTCTGGTAACCCATAAATTGCAAGCCAAATTTCTCAAAACCTCAATAGTATGTACTCATTCCAACATGTTTTTGTGTTTGACCAAGGAATAAAAGGAACCTTTGATTGGATCATTTCTCATTCTGAGACACACTTCACAACTTTTCACCAATTCTTCAATATCTCTATCTGCCTTTGAATACCAAAACTAGCTTCTTGCTGTTGCTTTCATACAGACTATCCCCGTGTGCTCTTAATGAAGTTCTTCTAACAATCTCTCTCTAAACCTTGGCGGAATAATGACTTTTACAAATCATAGGAGGCAGCTTCTACCTTGACATCTTGTCTTTACTGTGCCCTATTTCTGAAGTTTTCCCATTTTACTGCAAAGAAGGGTTTTAATAAATCTAAATATTAGTTAATGATATTAACTCTGTTAGTTTATAATGACTAAATTTTAACAATTAGTGCTCTGGTTAGTAACGTTTTAGTAACCTAATAATCTTACCCAGGTATGTTACACTTGACACCTGGAAGCAACACTTGTGCTTTTTTGCTTTGATGTCATCCTCTTGAAGTCGATCTAGGACTTTGTTCAACCTGACAATGTGCTCTTTCTCAGTCTTACTGCTAATTAAAATGTCATCCAAGAAACAGCACATTCATTTCATCCCACTCAGTACCTGACCCATGGTGCTCTGGAACAGTGTGGGTGCAGCAGACACCCCCAAATGGTAACCTTCCATACTGATACAACCCTTTGTATCAGTGACTAGTAAGCAGTTCCTTATTCTTGTCAGTTAATTCAAAATTGCAAGTATGCATTTGACAGATCTATCTCACTGAACACCTTCCCATTTGCTAAATTCGAAAACAAATCATCACTAGTAGGCAGTGGATAAGTATCATTTTCAATATCCTTATTTACTGTTTTTTTTTTTATAAGTTCCACAATTCTGAACGGACCAGTCTGCTTTTTAAACTACCACATTGGGCGCAGCCCATTCCCTGCTCTTCAGCTTTTTAATTCCCCTTGTTCTTCTAATCTACTCAGCTCTTTACTTACTGCTTCTAATTGTACATAAGGCACTGGGCTAGCTTTGCAAAATGTCACTGTACATTGTCGTTTATCTTGACTTCGACCTAGTAATTCCTATTATCATTTGGTCCTCCTTGCTCAAAGATCACTTTGTGCTCTCTTAATACTTTCTCAATGTCAGGAATACTCTTACTGATCCCTACTGTAAATAACTCAGCCCAATTTAACTGTATTTTCTGAAGCCAATTCCTTCCCATCAGGGAGACTTTGCTCCCTCCTACTGTTACCAATGGCAAGTAATAGGAAGCATCATCATATTCCACCCTAACATTAACTTCACCAACCAGTGGAATACTGTTATTGGAATAACTAGTCAGTTTCACACCAGTTTTTTCATATGGGAATGTGATATAGGGACTTCTAGTACTCTCCTTCTGATATAACAGACACTGCTGCGGCCGTATCAACAAGGAGCATAAGTGTGTATCTCTGACTTTCATTTTTACTGTGGGCGCTGGAATTATATCTTCAGACTTTTTTTTTACTGTCATCTTCCATGTGCTGTTTTTCTTGCTCTCAGACTGAGTATAACTCTTGACCTTCCTGCTGTATAATGTCAACTTCTGTTTTCATTTTTATCATGTGCGCATTTGAGGATTTCTAGACTGCTGAACTAGCTTTAGATCCACACGACCTCAACCTCGACCTGGTGGATTGCTGTGATCTGGAGCTTTACTGTTTCCTCTACTCCTGCATGCGTCTGAATATGATTGACTTTACCACAGGAATAGCACTTTGACTAGGAATGGGGTCATTTAGATGGTTGGTGGCTACCATGACAATGGTAGCATGTAAATTACTGACTGAGATTGTGAACCTGGTTCATCACCTGGTTCCCGCTGAAATCTGGTGGACCTCCCCTGCCGGCTCAGGAAAAGAACTTCCTTGCAATCTGCAACTGTCGCTTCCTGCCATTTCCACGGCTGTGGCCTCATCGCAGGCCGCCCTCCACATCAGCTTATTGTCTTTACTCAAAAGCTTGGCCTGGATTTTACTGTTCTTTTGACCACCAACAAATGTGTCTCTAAGATTGACTTTTAAGGTCCCACCATAGCCACAATGAGAGGGAATTTCTTTAATTCGAGAACATTATCTGCAATAATTTCACTTGGCAACTGCTTCCTTTTATGGAATGCAACTCTCAGTGCAATTTCATTCTTAGTCGTGCCATAATATGAGTCCAGAATCTCACGAGCAACATTGGTTAGATACCAGCTGAAAAGCATCTGGCCCCATCATGGTGAGGAAAACATCGACTTTATCCTCATCTATTCTATTGTATTTGCTTTCAGCCAAATGTGTATCCTTCATTCGTAATTACACCAGTTGCCTTTGTCAGGGATGAATTCCCCCATTGTTCCAGAATATGTCTTCAGTGCCATTTTTTTCAATGACTTACCGTGCTGACTCATTGAGTTGTATCTGAACATAATGTGCACATACATGGAGCAATCTTTCAAATCGCCCCAAAACTTCCGCAAAATCAATTTTCAGAATTCCAAAAGGTATGTCACAACGTTCTTCAGACCGTAATTTCTCAAATGAGATGTAAAAAAAGTATTCAATCCCATCTCATCGCCATCTTTCTGTGATGTATTTCACTGCGTGAGACTAACATGTGGACTCACAGCGAGCAGCTATTATTGAACTACCTTCATTTACACCTCCCACACAGAGAGGGCAGTAGAGAAGGCAGTATATCAAAATGCTCAGCTATTACAATATACTACAGGCTGCATTAAATTACAATCGAAGGTGTAGGTTTCCTGACTAAAACGTTCTGTGGGAATGTCATAAAGCACAAGGCAATCTTAAAATTAGAGCCAGGCCGTTCAGGGGTGATGTCAGGAAACACTTCTTCCCACAAAGTGCTGGATTTTGTTGGGGCAGCATGGGCCCCAATGAGGGGCCGGAAAGCTGGGGTCAACACTGCAGCTTTTTAGGCTCATCTGGCAGCTAATTAGCTGTCATTGGAGCTCCTGTCCCTTTAACATATGATCCCGCCTCTGAGAGCTGGCCAATTGGAGGGCCAGCAGCTCTTCAGTCTTAACAGTGCCACTGGGCGTGGTGGCCACTGTTGGGATTGTACCCAGCCGAGAGGGCACAATGATGGATACAACCCTCGGAAGAAGGTGAATGTGTTCTGGGGTTGTCTGGGCCTGCGGGGAGTGGTGGGAATAGTTGGTGAGGGCAGGGAGTGGTGTTGCTGCTGTGGCAGCCATTGCTGCATCACAGAGTGCCCAACTATGAGGCAAAAGGCTATGGTTTTCAGGGGCCACTTGGAGCTCATGAGACTGAGATTGATTTTTGTTGAGTGTGGGGTATTGAGGGTTATGGAGGAAGAACAGGTAAATTGGTTTGAGGTATAAATCAGCCAGAAACTCATTGAATGGCAGAGCAGGCTTGAGGGATGACCGGCTTCGTCTGGTTCCTATGATTTTTAACTGCCCTCTTCAGCGACCTAACAAGCCACTCAGTTGGCTGTGAGAAAGATGGCATTCAGTCTACCTGGCTCAGTGACCAACTTAGTAACTTCACATCAATATCACTAAAACAGATCGTCATTTATCATATTGTTGTTCGTGGGATCTTGCTATGTATAAGTTGACTGCCATGTTTCTCTTCATTACATCAGTGATGACACTTCAAAAGTATTTCATTGGCTGTGAATCACTTTGGAATGTCCTGAGGTTGAGACAGACTTTCTGTACTGGATGTAAAGGAGTTGAATTAGCAGGTAAAGAGCCGCAGGCAGTTCATAAAACATAGCAGAAATGCAAATTTGTTTTTTTAAAAAAATGAAAATATTAAACTGTTTTGTATGTCAGGCAGTGAGTGCAGTGTCGAAAGGACAAAGAATTTACATTTGACCTTCAGAATCATGAAAAGATTAAATAGAAAAAAAAATCCCTTGAAGACAAATACTTTCATTCTGAAAGAGCAAATCAGAAGCAAATATTCCTTGTGGATTTGCATATGTTTGCATAATATTCAAATACTTATTACAAGAGACAGCAATTTCAATGCAGTTCGAATATAACTGTCGTTAACATATCAAATATACTTCAAATACTATTGAAGGTTCTGGGTCTCAGACATGGAAATGCTCATTATAAAGTGTTTTGTTAATCAATAATCTATTACCTCATAATACAAATACAGCTTTATTGATCAGTGTTATCCTTTAATTGCTATTGCTGTGATAAATGTCTCATAAAATTAAACTGCCAAGAACAGCACATTGATGTTGAATATTAATTCCTATCAGAAGAAAGATGTGTATTTCGATAGCAACATTCATGATCACAGGACATCCCAAAGCATTACAGTCAATTAAGTACATTTTGAAGTGCACCCATTGTTGAAATAGAGGAAATGCAGCAGCCAATTTGGGTACAGCAAGATCCCACAAACAACAATTTTTTTTTCCCTTTTATGTATTTCATGTCAAGGCGAACTTTATTCCTCAGCACCACCCCCCCCCCCCCCCCTATATACATTTTATAAAATAACTTTATTAAAACAGATAATTAAACAAAACTCAAATTAAAATGCCATTCTCGGCGTCAATTATGCACTCCAGTCCCTGCGGTACCCACCAGACGCGAAGGCCACAAGCGTACCGGCGGACACCGTGTGCTCCTTCTCCAGGGACACCTGTGGGCGAACGTAACCGTGGAAGAGGGGCAGGTAGTCAGGAAGGACGGATCCCCCAACGGCCTGCAGCCTGGACCTGTGAATTGCCACCTTGGCCAGGCCCAGGAGCAGACCGACGAGGAGATCCTCCTCCCAGCCCATGCCCTCCTCACTGGGTGCCCAAAGATCAGGAGCGTAGGACTGAAGTGCAGCCAAAACTTGAGGAGCAGCCCCTTTAAATACTCAGAGGAGCTGCAACCTCGCACACTCCATATATACATGAAACGTGGACTCGTCCAGGCCGCAGAAAATACAGGCGGCTTGGGAGTCCGTCAACCTGCTTAAAAGACTATTGCACGGAACTGCTCTGTGCAGCACCCTCCACCCCAGGTCCCCGATGTAAAGGGGGAGCATTCCCATGTGGAGAGACCTCCACCGCAGTTTCCCCTCGCCGCTAGATGGCAACACGGACCGCCGGGAGTGTCCGGCCGGCTGACAAGGGCAAGTCAGTGGAGAGTGTGCGGGAGTAGCCCGTACAGGAAACCCCTCCGCGCCGATTGGAATGGCACGGAGGGCATTTCCAAGAGGCAGCTCGGGTTGTGCGGGACCGGCTCCTGAGGAGGGTTTCGGGGCCTGGGTCCGATGAGCAGTTCCGGCCGAGCAGCGGAAACCTCGGCCGGGAGCACTCTGCTCTCCCGAGCCCCCTCGCCACCCGCAGTGAGGGGCATCCCGGGGGCTTCAGCTACTCCTCCGCCCGCCGGTCCGTCCTCGGCAGGGGATCGCCCTGACTGGAGGCGACCATGTTTCAGACTCTGAATAGATCCCGGTAAAAGACAGGCAACTCCCTCAGAGAGACACGGCTAACGGACTCTGCCGGGAGCTGCGTGTCGTCTTCAAGGCAGTGATACTGTTGGGAAAAATACTTCGCCAGCGCACGCCATCTGGGAGGACGCTCGACGTACAGGTACCTCTGCAGGGTCCGAAAGCGGAGAGTCGCAGCCTGGGTGCGGACACAAATCAGCGACTGGCTGCCCTCCTCGATCGGGAGACTCAGACCCGCGGCAGAGACCCAGTGTTTCCTCTTGCCCCAGAGGAAATCGACAAGCTTCTTCTGCATCTTGGTGGTGAATGCAGGGGGTGGGGCCAAAGTGACCAACCGGTACCACAGCATCGAGGCCACCAGTGTCCAGCACCCCAGCCGAGTGGTGACTTTCACCTCCAACTCCTGCCAGTTTGTCGGTCAGGCTTCCTCAGCGGGACTAAGGTGGATTTCCAGATAGAGGAGGAGCGTGGTGCTCCACGCAAAAGGTGTCAACTCCTCCGGCAGGGAGTCCACCCGCCATTGACCCACCAGGAGACCGGAACATTTCTCCCAATTGATCCTTGCGGAGGTCGCGGCAGAAAAGGTCTGCTGACAGTCGCGCATCCTCCGCAAGTCAACGGGATATGTGACCGTGAGGATCACGTCATCGGCGTAAGCCGAGAGGACAAACCGCACGGCCGGCTCGCGCAGAGCCAATCCCGTCAACCTCCTGCGAAGTAAGCACAGGAACGGCTCCACGCAGATGGTATACAATTGGCCAGACAAGGGGCATCCCTGACGCACTCCTCTCCCAAACCGTCAAGGACCCGTAAACTTTGACTAGACACTCTGCGGCGGTGTATAAAAGTCGGACACGGGCCACAAAATGTGGCCCGAGTCTGAAAGCGCGCAGAGTCCCGAAAAGATATCCGTGATCCACCCTGTCGAACGCCTTCTCCTGATCGAGGGAGAGAAAGGCGACCGACTGACCAGTCCTCTGGGAAAGATGGATCAGGTCCCGGACCAGGTGGATGTTGTCCTGGATGGACCGGCCCGGGACCGTGTAGGAGTGGTCGGGGTGGATCATGTGGGCCAGCACGGAGCCCAGGCGGGTAGACATAGCCCGGGCAAAGATCTTATAATCCGTGCTGAGGAGGGAGACCGGAAGCCAGTTTTTAAGCAGGCGGAGATCGCCCCTCTTCGGCAGCATGACGATGACCGCCCTGCACCACGAAAGGGGAATCTTCTCGGTCGCCAGGCTTTCCCCCCAGGACCCGCGCGTAATTGTCCCACAGGACGTCCCAGAACGCCCTGAGGAACCCCACAGTCAGCCCATCCAGCCCCGGGGATTTTCTGCTCGAGAGCTGGTGGAGGGCGCCGGTCAGCTCTGCCAGCGTGAGCGGAGCCTCCAATCCTTCGGCGCCCTCTGGGCTGACCTGCGGCAGGTCCTCCCACAAAACGCTGCGTGCGTCTTCACTGGACGGATCCAGAGAGAACAACGCACTGTAATAAGTACGGACCAGGAGGCCCATTCCCTCCAGATCCGTGATGGAGGATCCGTCGTCGGCCAGCAGCTCAACGAGCTGCTTACGGACCCCCCGCCATTTTTCCAGCGAGTAGAAGAAGGGTGAGGCGCGGTCCAAATCTTCCAGGATCTAGATCCGCGACCTCACGTACGCGCCTCGGGACCCTATGAGCTGCAGGTCCCTCAGCGGCCCTTCTCTTTATACGCCTGCCACAGGGCCGGGTCCGCAACAGCATGACCGAGGTGGGACTCCAAGTCGAACACCTCCCTCTCTAAAATAAAAGCAAAATACTGCGAATGCTTGAAATCTGAAATAAAAACAAGAAATGCTGGAACCACTCAGCAGGTCTGGCAGCATCTGTGGAAAGAGAAGCAGAGTTAACGTTTCGGGTCAGTGACCCTTCTTCGGAACCCTCCCTCTCTAGTTGCCCGATCTTGGCTTCCCGCCTCTTGGTCAACCCCTTCGCATACTCCTGACAGAAGACAGGGATGTGAGTCTTGCCCACATCCCACCATTGCCTCCGTTCTCCAGTCGGCCCAGAATCGACGGAACGAGTCGGAATCGCTCGTTTTCCAGTAGCCGGTTGTTAAAGTGCCAGTACACGGACCCCGCCCACGTGCGGAGCGGGGTGAATTCCGCCCACACCAGGTGGTGGTCCGAGCACGGCACCAGCCGCATGGAGGCCGCCGAGACGCAGGAAATGTACGCCTGTGAGAAGTAGAGGCGGTCGATTCGGGACCCTCCTCCTCCAGACCTCCACATGAAGGCGCTGGAGTCGGGATGGAGATTCTGCCAGATGTCCACCAAGTTGAGGGAGCTGATCAGTCACCTCAACTTCTCCACCGACGCTTGGCCGCGCTGGGGACCGGAGCAATCCCCCACCTCGAGGGTGCAGTTAAAATCCCCCCCAAGGATGATGTACTCGTCGTTATCGATGGAGCTCGAGAGAGCGGACACTTCAAATAAGCGCGCTTGAAACGCACCAGGCCTGGGCGCGTACACGTTCACAAGGTGGAGCGGCACGCTACTCAGGTGAACGGCGAGGTGGAGCAAGCGGCCCGGCACTAGCTCCTTGACCCCCAAGATCTCTGGCTGAAAGGTCAGGGCCAACAAGATAGCCACCCCACTAGAAATAGGGGTGAGGTGACTCATGTGGACCCCACCCTGCCACTCCAGGAGCCAGGTGGCTTCGTCTCCATGAACGGTGTGAGTTTCCTGCAGAAAGCTCACCGCGTATCTCCCTTCCCTGAGGACTGAGAGATTGTGAAATCTGCGGTGAGCCCCTCTGCTGCCGTTGATGTTGAGGCTGGCTATGGTTATCTTCATGTCGAAGGTACTTAAAAAACCATCACCAACACCTCACTGGTCTTCCACTCCCCCAGCAACCCATTGAGGAACACATTAAATTGGCGCCTCTCAACCAGTTCAGTTTCACGCCCGCACCCTTGCCCACTTTCTTGAAGGCGGCACGGACGGACTGTATGATCAGCGCCAGATTCAACCAAAGGCCGAGGGCCAGCTGAACTTTATTGCGGCAACCCCTGCATGCTGCGAGGAAATCCCGGAGTTCCGCCGTGGGGATGAGAGGAGACTCAGTGGGAGGCACGAGGGACTCCACCACCTCACTAGAGATGGAAGCAAGATCGTCCTCCATGCCCCAAACCGAGTCCCTGTCCTCCTCCGGGTCGTCACTGCCAGCGGCCGAAACATCCACCACACACTGTGGGGCAGACGCCCCGGCCGCGCCAGCTGGTCCCGCCTCCGTCAAGATCCCACCCCCAGGATTGATGGCAGAGGAGTCCTCTCTGGGTTCTAGAATGGAACTGGTGTCTGTGGGCGCCAGCGGTTCAGGACCCCCCTCCACCTCCATCCCCGGGCCAATGAGTGGTCCAGGGGAGATGGAAGTGCCCGACTCCGGAAATCCAGCCGGAACCGGGACCGGAGGCGGAGAGAGGAGGCCATCAGAACCAGCAGACAGGGAATTACACAGATTGGCCTCTGGGTCAGGTACATCCCGGGCAGGAGCGTCAGGCTGTTGGGAGGTCTCGGCCTCACCCAGGACACCCGATCCATCGGCCAAAGGAATGATTTCTCCCGTGTAGTCCACACACTCCCCTACCAATGGGGCGGTTCCCCACCTCAGGAGTTGACAAGATTACGGGGGCATCTCCCCCACCTCCATTCCGAGGGGTGGAGGGTTCCCGCCCAGGGCTCGAGGTCCTGATCCTGCTGGTGGCAGGGGGAGCCTGAGGACCCATGCCAGGAGATGGGCTCCTCTTATTTCGGGAGGGGCGCAGAGACTCAGAGACCTCCATGTCATCAGGGGCCTCTGCCTCCGCACCCACATTTTGCCTGGTCACCCAGGGCCTGAGCCTAACCCTGGGGCAGGTGGATTCCCCGGGAGCAGGCCTTGGGCTGAGCTCATGCTGGGGTAGTGCCATGGTGTCCAGGGGACGCGCCTCTCGATGTTTATTTTTTCTCCGTGCCTTCCTCCCACTTGGACGGGCACCCCCCTCCCCATAGCCTCCAATACTGACTGAACGGTGTCTGGTGGAGGTGTAGGGGGTGGTGGGAGGAGGTGCAGCGGCGCCACCCTGAGCTGCCGAGGTGGAGTTGGCCTCCGGGAGGTTGGGGCACTTCTTAGGAACATGCTCCACCCCCTTGCAGACATGGCACCGCACCCCGTCCAAGGTCCAGAAGACGCAGTAGGCCGTCCCCTGGAACTCCACATTGAAGTGGTCATCCGTGACCACCTCCCATGCCAGCTGCATGAGTAGCTGGCGGCAGAAGGAGTACACATGCCGGAGGCTGTTCTCCCGAAGACTGAGCGGGACTGGGGTGAGCCCCGTCTTTACCTCCCTCAGATGGTGCTGGTGGGGAAGGAGGAGCTCACTGGAAATGAAGGGCGGGACATTTGACAGAATGACCCTTTGCGCAGTGGCCTCCAGGGGGTCCACTGACAGAAAGGTTTCGCGCATGGTGAACCCCTTGTTCAGGGCCAGGGACACCGCCCGCTTGGTCTTCAGGAAAAACACCTAAAAATACATTTTAGAGGCTGTAACAATGGCCGAAGGGCTGACAACCTCAGGCATTGCCTTTACGCATTCCTCGATTGACATATTGGGGTGGACGTAGCTCTTGATCCCATGCTTTGATGTTATCAGCACAAAAGGTGACGGGGCTACAGGTGCAGCTGCAGCAGCATACGTGCGTAAAGGCCCCACCTCCGGCAAAGAGGGGCTTGCCATGGGGTCGCAGAGCCACGCCCAACCCCAAGAAACAAAGCGAACAACAGTTTTCTCTTAAACACAAGCAATATGATGGGGAGCGGGGGATGGGAGTAGAGGAGTATAGGGCTGAAAAGGACAAGGAGAGGAGAGGATAGGTGGCCGGGAGAGAAGGTCTGCGAGGATGTTACTGTTCAATTGGTGGTTGGAGCACCTTGCTGCAGAGTCTACAGTTCAGTCTTCCAGTTAGGGGAGGGTACTTCGGCCGGGTCGGCTAGAGCCGCCCGGTTCTCTCCTTTTCCTTCTGTTCGATAAAGATTGTCTTCAGCCGGGCAGCTCCAGCCGTCCCGAGCCACACAGTTGGGGGTGGGGAGGGAGCCCGTTTTGTGCAGGATGGAAGATAAACACAAGAGCAAATACAGGGGCTCCCTATAGAATTTGGCAGCCCCACCCCTGGATCTTCCGGTTCCTCCTCCCTCCCCCAACAGTCCAAACAACAAACAGTTCTCTGGTGCTCCAACATCTATCTCTCCAAAATAACTTGCAGGTCTCCTTTGTCCTTGAATAAAATACAACAGTTTCACAGTTAAAGTTGTAAATGCAGCTCTCTCCACTCTGCTCTCTCCTCTCCAATTCCAGCTCCCACAGCTCAGATGCAGCTGGTTCGACTAATCGCACACAGGAAGTGCTCCAAATTGCCCAGCCAATCCCGTGCTGTACCTGTCCTGGGAGTGTTTGATGGGGACAGTGTAGAGGGAGCTTTACTCTGTATCTAACCCCCCGTACTGTACCTGTCCTGGGAGTGTTTGATGGGGACAGTGTAGAGGGAGCTTTACTCTGTATCTAACCCCGTACTGTACCTGTCCTGGGAGTGTTTGATGGGGACAGTGTAGAGGGAGCTTTACTCTGTATCTAACCCCCGTACTGTACCTGTCCAGGGAGTGTTTGATGGGGACAGTGTAGAGGGAGCTTTACTCTGTATCTAACCCCCGTACTGTACCTGTCCTGGGAGTGTTTGATGGGGGACAGTGTAGAGGGAGCTTTACTCTGTATCTAACCCCCTTACTGTACCTGTCCTGGGAGTGTTTGATGTGGACAGTGTAGAGGGAGCTTTACTCTGTATCTAACCCCCCGTACTGTACCTGTCCTGGGAGTGTTTGATGGGGACAGTGTAGAGGGAGCTTTACTCTGTATCTAACCCTGTACTGTACCTGTCCTGGGAGTGTTTGATGGGGACAGTGTAGAGGGAGCTTTACTCTGTATCTAACTGGTTCTGCCCTTTATGTCGATGAATACAATTTTTTGAATGTACCTTTTCAACTCTTTTACTGATTTCTTTGGTTCTTTGTTCCATTGTTTAGTTTGGGTGGTGAGATGTTATTCTCCTGTGGCTAAGCACAGCATTGAGGAGAAAGTTTGTCAGATAGTGGAGCAGCTCCGTGCTCCCTGCATAGACTCTCGATTTTCACTTTAGTTATGCCTGCATGGTTTAAAGGCTTAACTTCCCCAATCTCTGCTTCTATTCTACTTCCTGTAGTGATCAAACTGTAACCCATGACAATCTACCTGTACAAAGACATATGGAAGTAACCAGTGTTTAATCATTCAGGAATACTACTTCCTTCCTGCACTGGTTAACGGGGGGTAAACAGCTGCATTAAATTAGCCTGCAAGGGAACCAATAGAAATGAACTAATTTAAGACCAGAAAGAGGTCATTCAGCCCCTGAAACCTGTTCTGTCATCCTGTCACATTATGGCTGATCTATGTCTCAACCCCATTATCCCACCTTTGCTGCATACCTCTCGATACCTTTCCCAACAAAAATCTATCCATCTGAGTTTTGAAAGTTACAATTGACCTTTCCCCCCCGCCCCACCTCACCTCAATAGCTTTTTGGGGGAGAGAGTTCCAGATTTCCACTCCCCTTTGTGTGAGGAAGTGCTTCCTGACATCATCCCAGAACAGCCTGCCTCGAATTTTAAGCACATGAACCCATCCTCTGAACTCAACTCACCAGGGGAAACTAGTTTCTATCTATCCTATCAATGTCTTTAATCATTTAAGCACCTCAAATAGATCACTCCTTAATCTTCCATACTCCAGGGAATACAAGTCTAGTATATACAAATCGTCATCATAATTTAGCTCTTTTAGCCTCAGTATCATTCTAGTGAATCCGCACTGCACTGTTTCCAAGGTTCCTCATGTGTGGTGCCCTGAGTGAGTTTGGTGGGTTGAGAGTGTAAATGGGGTGTTTTGAGGTGTGTTTTGGAGGGGCGTGTTGGGCTTTCATTGGTTGGGGTGTGCTATGGTGGGTTTGGGTTCTCTTGTGCTGGGTTTGAATGTGTTGGGTTGCTGTGCTTTGGGTAGGATGTGTTGGTTGGGGTGTGCTTTGATGAGGTGCATTGGGTGGGGTTTGGTTGCATTGGGCTGGGGTGTGTTGGGTTGGGATGTGTTGGGTGGGAGTCCATATCATTGATTTGTGGTATGTTACGACCAGGTGAGAAAGCTGTCTAGGGGTCCCTCTCAGCCTTCACCTGGTCTTACTGTAATCCTTGATCACCGCTTCCCAGTTATAAGGCAAAGAAACCAGTACACACAGGTTTTCTTAGGTTTAAAGGAGAAAAGTTTAAATTTATTAAACTTGAACATAAAGTCTAATTCAGTTAATGCCTATGGATACACGATGCCCACGCTAGCATATATAATACACACCTAATACCTAATACACACATGCAAATGGAGACAGAAAACTAAGTGGAAAAATTTGAGGCAATATCTGAAGAGTTTTTGTTTTGGTTCTTCGAGCTCATTGTAGAGTCCTTGATTGTAGATAGATCTTGCTTTTTGTTGGGGCCCAGTACTCTTCTTAAACCTTGTTCGCTGTTGGAGACTTTTCTCTCTTGGGGTTCATGTATCTTCAGTGGATTCAGAGGCTTGTGAAAAAGAGATGGGAGCAGTCAGGAGAGAGATCTTCTCAATCCAGGAGCAAACTGACACTCTGCCTTCAAACTCTCTGTGACCAGTTCAAAAGAAAACCCTGGAACAGCCAGTTAGTCATGTGACCTTCTGGTCTAACCAGTCTTGGCCTTTGTGGATTGTATCCTCCTTAGCAGGCTCTGGGATGCGCTTCCTCATCTTCGATGTCTGTTAGTATGTAAATGTTTCTTTTCCAGCCATGGCTGATCTGTTTAACAAGTCATTTCCTCGTTCCAGCAACAGTTAAAAATCAATCACAAACAAAAACAAGAAATGCTGGATTCACTCAGCAGGTCTGGCAGCATCTGTGGAAAGAGAAGCAGAGTTAACGTTTCGGGTCAGTGACCCTTCTTCGGAACTGGTCACTGACCCGAAACCTTAACTCTGCTTCTCTTTCCACAGATGCTGCCAGACCTGCTGAGTGAATCCAGCATTTCTTGTTTTTGTTTCAGATTTCCAGCATCCGCAGTATTTTGCTTTTAAGTTAAAAATCAATGTTCATATGACAAACCAGTGTGCCTCATTCTTGGCAGGTGGGGGCCGAGCATGACAGGTGGGTTGGGTCAGGCTTTGTTGAGTCAGGGTGTGTTGCGTTGGGTCGGGGTAGATTGTGTTGGGTTGGGGTGGATTGGGGTGTGCTGTGCTGTGTTGGGGTGTATTATGTTAGTTTGGGGTGAGTCGGTGTGTGTTGGATCCGGGTGTGTTGGTTTGGGTTGGCTTGGGAAATGTTGGTTTGGTGTGTGTTGTTTTGAGATGTATTGTGTTCGGTTGGTTTACTGTGTGATTGGTTGTAGTATTTTGTTTTGGGTTACATTGACGAGTACTCTGTCTGACTGACCATTTAATTTAAGTCCAGATGCAATTATTATCAGTGATTAACATCAACTGTTGGATGATCTTTTTAGGGGTCTCCAGGTGAACGTGGAGCTGCTGGTTCTGCTGGTCCTATTGGTCTCCCTGGTCGTCCTGGACCTCAAGGTGGTCTTGGCCCTGCTGGAGAGAAAGGAGCCCCTGTAAGTATCCATTAGAAATTTGTCATGTTATTGATCAGCCTGTAGTCACATCGAATTACACAGAATGTCCAACACGGAAACGGGCCCCTTTTCACCACTGCTCTGTGCCGCAGTTTATACTCCACACAAGCCTCCTCTCATTCCTCTTCATCTCACCCTATCACCATATCCTTCTATTCCTTTCTCCCTTGTGAGCTTATCCAACTTTCCCTTAAATGTATCGATACTATTCACCTCAACCACTCCCTGTGGTAGTGAGTTCCACATTCTCACCAATCTCTGGGTAAAGAGGTTTCTCCTGAATTCCCAACTGGATTGACTAGAGATTATCTTATATTTATGATTCTTTGATTTGTACCCTATCAAATCCCTTTATAATCTTAAAAGACCTCTGTCTAGTCTCCCCTCAGCCTTCTCTTTTCCAGAGAAAAGATCCCCAGCATAATAAGTACATCCTATCAGTTGTGGATCATCCTTGCAAATCTTTTTTGCACGTTCTCTAGTGCCTTAATATTCTTTTTTATAATATGGAGACCGGAAATGTGCAGAGTGCTGGTGTGGCCTAACCAAGGTTTTAGACAGCTTCAGCATAATTTCTCTGCTGTTCAATTTTAATCTTCCAGAAATGAACCCAGTGCTTTATTTACTTCTTTATGGCCTTAATAATCTGCATTGCTACTTTTAATGATCCACATATCTGTACCCTAGAACCCTCTGTTCCTCTCGCCCATTTAAACTCTTATTTTCCAAGATGTATGTGGCCTCCTTAATCTTCCCATTAAAATGTACCACCTCACACTGATCTATATTAAAATTCATTTGGCAATTCAACATCCATTCTGCAAGTTTATTAATGGCTTCTTGTATTTTGTCGCAGTCCTCCTCAATCATAGAAACCTACATCACAAAAGGAGGCCATTCAGCCCATAGTGTCAGTGCTTCCTCTTTCAAAGAGCAATCATGGTCATTCCCATATCCTGGCTTTTTGTCCAGAACCCTCGAAGTTTCTCCTCCTCAAGTACCTGTCCAACACCCTGTAAAACTATTTATGGAATCAGTTTCTACTGCCTTTTCAGATCTCGATGACTCTTAGTGAAAACATTTCTCCTCATCTCCATTCGAGATCATTTACAATGAGTTTAATTCCATGACATCTGGTTATTGACCCAGTCACCAGAGGGAATAATTTTTCTCTCTCTACTATATCGCTATCTTTTCTCTCTCTACTCTATCAAAACCTGTCATCATTTTGTAAATCTCTATCTGGTCACCTCTTAACCTTCTCTGTTTCAAGGAGAACAGCCCTAACTTTTCCAACCTCTTCTCATAACCTCAGTCCCTCATCCCTGGTATCATCCTGGTAAACCTCCTCTGGACACTTTAAGGCCTTTACATGTCTCCTGAAATGTGCTGCCTAGAATTATCTATTATATTCCAGCTGAGGTCTAACCAGTAATTTATAAAGTTTGAGCTTGATTTATTTGTGTTTATATTCTACGCCTTTATTGATAAACCTAAATAATCCATATGTTTTTCAGCACCTTATCCACTTGCCCTGCAACCTTTAAGGTTTGTGAATTTGGACACCCAGGTCTCTCGGCTCATTTACAGTAAATTGTCTTTCCATATTAGACCTCCCATAATGCATCACCTCGCACTGTCCATCTGAATCTCTCAACTCAACATTGAATTCCATCTGTCATGTTTCAGCCCATTTCACCATCCTGTCTACAACCGCCCTCTTCACTATCGACTACTTCATTAAGTTTTGCATCAGCTGTAAACTTTATAATGCTGTTCCCTACACCTGAGTCTAGGTCATTTATAAAAATTGCAAAGATTAATGAACCAAAACTCACCCTGTCAGAAAAACGTGTCCATCACCATCGTTTGTTTCCTGTCACTGAGCCAATTCAGTGTCCAAACTGTCATTTTCCCCTTCATTCCATGGGCTTCTATCTTTTTAATAAGCCTCCTGTGTGGCACTTTGCCAAATGCCTTCTGAAAGCCTATGGTTGGAATGTTACAGCTTTCAATGAGCAGTCTGGTGACAGGGGGAGGCTGAAAAATTGAGTGGGAGGTGGGGTGTAGGGGGGCCGTACCCAACACCTTCCTGCTCCCGTTGCAATTTTACACGGGGCGGTGGTGGTGAGCAACAGCTCACCTGCCCCAGGCCAATCAAGGCCCTTAAGTGGCCAATTAACTGCCACTTATGGGTCTCCACCCACCGTTGCGGTTATTTGACCCTCGGCGGCCGGATGGCAAAGGCCCCAAGTACCCTGCCTGGTAAAACCAGATGGCCTTCTTGCGGGTTGGGGTTTGCCTCCTGATCGAGCACCCTGTGCCCCACAGAGGACCGCCCCAACTGCCCCCAATGCACAACACTCCAATCCCCCCACCCACCACCCCACCATCCAACCCCCCTTGCCTCGCTAAGGCCCGGCTAATTGTCCCCGGCAAGGCCCCAAAAACTTACCTGACTTCAGGGGCCATCTTTCCTATAGCTTCCGACAGCTGGGTGTAGTCCCAGCAGTGGCCACCGCTCATGGTGGCGCTGCTGGGACTAAGAGCTGCCAGCCCACTGATTGGCTGGCAGCTCCATTAGGCGGGTCATGCCTCAAGGAGGTGGACATCCCACCCAAGACCAATTAAAGGCCTGAGGAGCGAAAGATTCTGGCCTGTCTCCCCAGGTCCAGTGGAGGCGAGCTCACCACTGAATTTTTGGCCACCCAGCATAAAATTCTGGCCCACATATAGAACATCTACTGCACTGCCTTGATCAACCTTCCCTGTTACCTCATCAAAGTATTCAATCAAGTTAATCATAGAAAATAGGAGCAGGAGTAGGCCATTTGGCCCTTCAAGCCTGCTCCGCCATTCATTATGATCATGGCTGATCATCCAACTCAGTAACCTGTTCCCGCTTTCCCCCCCATACCCTTTGATCCCTTTAGCCCCAAGAGCTATATCTGACTCCTTGAAAACATACAATGTTTTGGCCTCAACTGCTTTCTGTGATAGCGAATTCCACAGGCTCACCACTCTGGGTGAAGAAATTTCTCCTCACCTCAGTCCTGAAAAGTTTACCCCGTATCCTTAGACTATGACCCCTGGGTCTGGACTCCCCCACCATCGGGAACATCCTTCCTGCATCTACCCTGTCAAGTCCTGTTAGAAATTTATAGGTTTCTATGAGATCCCCCCTCACTCTTCTGAACACAAGCGAATATAATCCTAACCGACTCAATCTCTCCTCATATGTCAGTCCCGCCATCCCAGGAATCAGTCTGGTAAACCTTCGCTGCACTCCCTCTATAGCAAGAACATCCTTCCTCAGATAAGGAGACCAAAACTGCACACAATATTCCAGGTGTGGCCTCACCAAGGCCCTGTATAATTGCAGAAAAACATCCCTGCTCCTACACTCAAATCCTCTCGCTACGAAGGCCAACATACCATTTGCCTTTTTTACCCCCTGTTGCACCTGCTTGCTTACCTTCAGCGACTGGTGTACGAGAACACCCAGGTTTCGCTGCATATTCCCCTCCCTCAGTTTATAGCCGTTCAGATAATAATCTGCCTTCCTGTTTTTGCTACCAAAGTGGATAACCTCACATTTATCCACATTATACTGCATCTGCCATGCATTTGCCCACTCACTCAACTTGTCCAAATCACCCTGAAGCCTCTCTGCATCCTCCTCACAACTCACCCTCCCACCCAGTTTTGTGTCATCTGCTAATTTGGAGATATTACATTTAGTTCCCTCATCTAAATCATTAATATATATTGTGAATAGCTGGGGTCCTAGCACCGATCCCTGCGGTACACCACTAGTCACTGCCGGCCATTTGTAAAAAGACCCGTTTATTCCTACTCTTTGTTTCCTGTCTGCCAACCAATTTTCTATCCATCGCAATACACTACCCCAGTCCCATGCGCTTTAACTTTACACGCTAATCTCTTATGTGGGACTTTGTCGAAAGCCTTCTGAAAGTCCAAATAAACCACATCCACTGGCTCCCCCTCATCAACTCTACTAGTTACATCCTCGAAGAATTCTAGTAGATTTGACAAGCATGATTTCCCTTTCGTAAATCCATGCTGACTCTGCCCGATTCTACCACTGTTCTCCAAGTGCTCTGCTATAAAATCTTTGATAATGGACTCCAGAATTTTCCCCACTACCGACATCAGGCTGACTGGTCTATAATTCCCTGCTTTCTCTCTACCTCCCTTTTTAAATAATGGGGTGACATTAGCTACCCTCCAATCTCTACCCTCATCCCCAAGGGGTCTCGCACCACTAGATTGTCAATTATTCCTATCTCATTAGACAATATGCAGTCTATGATGGCCTGTTCTCTAGTTGGTTCCTCAACGTATTGGTCCAGAAAACCATCCCGTACGCACTCCAAGAATTCCTCCTCTACGGTATTGTGACTAATTTGATTTGCCTAATCCATATGTAAATTAAAGTCACCCAAAATTATAGATGTTCCTTTATCGCATGTGTCTCTAATTTCCTGTTTAATGTCATTCCCAACATCACCACTACAGTTTTGGCGTCTACATACATCCCCCACTAACGTTCTTTGCCCCTTAGTGTTTCTCAGCTCTACCCATACAGATTCCACAACATCAGAGCTAATATCCTTCCTCGCTATTGCGTTAATTTCCTCTTTAACCAGCAATGCAACTCCACCGCCTTTTATTTTTTGTCTGTCCTTCCTAAATACTGAATACCCCTGGATGTTCATTTCCCATCCCTGGTCACCTTGCAGCCATGTCTCCGTAATCCCGACTATATCATACCCGTTTACATCTATTTGCGTGATTAATTCATCCACTTTATTGAGAATGCTCCACACATTAAGGCACAAAGCCTTAAGGCTTGTCTTTTTAACATTACTTGTCCCCTTCCCACTATTTTTCACTGTGGCCCTGTTTGATTCTGGCCCTTGATTTCTCTGCCTATCACCTTTCTTATTCCCCTTACTGTCTTTTGTTCTTGTCTTTAATCCCCCCTCCTCTGACTCCTTGCAAAGGTTCCCATCCTCCTGCCATTTTAGTTTAAACCCTCCCCAACCACTCTAGCAAATACTCCCCCTAGGACATCAGTCCCAGTCCTGCCCAGGTGTAACCCGTCCAGTTTGTACTGGTCCCAATATCCCAGGACATTGCGCAGTTTGACTTGAACAAATCCTTGGTGGCTCTCCTTGATTAAACCATGCCTTTCCAAATGGAAGTTTGCTTTTTCCCTGATATTGGTTTCCAATAAATCCCCCCCCCCCCCCCCCATTGATGTTAGACTGACTGACCTGCAGTTTCCTAGCTTATTCCTCTCAATGGTTTAACATTAGCAACTCTCTAGTCCTCAGGCTCTACTCTGTCCAATGTTGATTGAAAAATTGTGACCAATGCCTCCACTATTTCTACCTTTGTTTCTTTCAGTAACCTAGGATGAATTCCATTCAGACAAGGTGACTTACCAACTTTCAGTAATGCTAATCTTTTTAGTACGTCTTCTCTATCTGTTTCTGTCCTGTCCATAAATTTCCTCTCTTTTACAGTAGCCTTCACATCACCCACTTCCTTTCTGAAGAGTACTCATTTAATACTTTCGCCATGTCCTCTGCCTCGGTCTGAAGACTTCCCTTTGAGCGCTTAAAAGGCCCAACCTTCTACTGAACACATCGTTTACACTTTATAAGTTTCTAAAATGTTTTCGGGTTCAATTTACTGTTCCTTACTTTTCTCTTAAGCTCTCTTTGCCTCTCATATTCATTTTTCCAATTCCCTCCTGTATATTGCATAATCTTCCTGGTTATTCACTGAATCTTGCTCGTGACATTTGTCAGAAGCCTCCTTTTTCTGTGTTATTTTAACTTTTATTTCCTTTGTCATTCAGGAAGTAATAGGATTGGATGATCTGCCTGTTCTCTGCAAAGCAATAATCTAGTTTGTACCACAGCTATCTCGTCCCTGAATGCCCGACATTGCTCAACATTTCCAGCAGGACATTGCTTTCCCCTGCAATACTTGTCTAATCTCCCTGTGCGATCTCCCTGTGCAAGGTCCTTTCTTAAATCAGGAATTAGCTCTTCCCCAGTTGACCATTTCGACCTTTGATATTTTCTGGTCTTTTTCCATAATTACTCTAAACAGAATGATGCTGTGGTCACTGTTAGCTTGATGATCTCCGACTGTAACACCCTCCACTTGTTCTACTTCATTTCCAGAATCAGATCCAAACATGGCTTATTTCCTTAATAAAAGCAAAATACAGTGGATGCTAGAAATCTGAAATAAAAACAGCAAATGCTGGAAATACTCAGCAGGTCTGGCAGCATCTGTGGAGAGAGAAACAGAGTTAATGTTTCAGGTCAGTGACCCTTCATTAGACCTGAAACGTTATCTCTGCTTCTCTCTCCACAGATGCTGCCTGACCTGCTGAGTATTTCCAGCACTGTCTGTTTTTATTTCAGCTTCCTTCCTTTTTGGCTGGAGTCATATTGACCCAGATTTTGCTGAGTTAATGACAATGAAATTGTCATCATTTGATGTCATTACTCCACTGAAACTGATAGTAACTTCTGAAGTCCGCACAGGTGCATAATAACATGAAAATCTACAAGTTGCTGCCAGTGAGTCTAGACTCCTCTATAGGGTGCACTGTACATGTTCCCACAGACTGCAGTCTCCATTGCAAACATGAATTGATGAGAACTTCTACTCTAACACTGCAAGCCTCCTGTAAAACCCCTGGAAAAAGTTGCCCCCTGTTAAATGAGGTGTAGCTTGGTTTTTAATACATACAAACATACGAATTAGGAGCAGGAGTAGGCCACTCGGCCCGTCGAGCCTGCTCTGCCATTCAATAAGATCATGGCTGATCTGATTGTAACCTCAACCCCACATTCCCACCTACCCCCGATAACCTTTCACGCACTTGCTTATCAAGAATCTATCTACCTCTGCCTTAAAAATATTCAAAGACTCAGAGCTTCCACTGCCTTTTGAGGAAGAGAATTCCAAAGACTCACCACCCTCTGAGAGAAAACAATTTCTCCTCATCTCTGTCTTAAATGGGCGACCCCTTATTTTTAAACAGTGACCCCTAGTTCTAGATTCTCCCACAAGGGGAAACATCCTTTCCACATCCACCCTGTCAAGACCCCTCAGGATCTGATATATTTCAATCAAGTCACCTCTTACTCTTCTAAATTCCAGTGGATACAAGCCTAGTCTGTCCAATCTTTCCTCATAAGACAGCCCGCCCATTCCAGGTATTAGTCTAGTAAACCTTCTCTGAACTGCTTCTAATGCATTTACATCTTTCCTTAAATTCCAGATGTGGTCTCACCAATGCCCTGTATAACTGTAGCATAACCTCCCTACTTTTGTATTCAATTCCCCTCGCGATAAACGATAACATTCTGTTAGCTTTCCTAATTATGTGCTGTACCTGCATACTAACCTTTTGTGATGTATTGACTAGGGCACTCAGATCCCTCTGCATCTCAGAGCTCCACAATCTCTCACCATTTAGATAATATGCTTTTTCATTCTTCCTGCCAAAGTGAACAATTTCACATTTTCCCACATTATACTCTATTTGCCAGGTCTTTGCCCACTCACTTAACCTATCTATATCCCTTTGTAGCCTCCTTATGTCCTCTTCAAAACTTACTTTCCTACCTATCTCTGTCATCAGCAAATTTAGCAACCATACCTTCAGTCCCTTCATCCAAGTCATTGATATAATTTGTAAAAAGTTGAGGTCCCAGCACAGATCCCTGTGGCACACCACTCGTTACATCTTGCCAACCAGAAAATGAACTATTTATGGCTACTCCCCATTTCCTGTTAGCTAGCTAATCTTCTGTCCATAATAATGTACTAACTTCAGAATTACTGCGAAACACCCTCACTGGCCCTGAAAAAGTAATCTTATATTTGTAGAATGTCAAACTTTTACACAGTGGTTAAAAATTATTTTTTTGAAATGTAAAAGTTATTATTTTTTCCTTTCTAAAAGATCTATATTTTAACCTCTATCTTAATCAGTCACACAGTTATTTTGCTATGTAAAAATATTAAGTTAATGGTGAAGGATTTTAAGTTATTTTATTTTCCTAATTTGCTGTGTGTGAATATTTCAATGTGATTGGTTGCCTGGCATTGCTGACATCATTGCTGACATCTCTGCTGCTGGATGCTTGAAGATTCCCTTGACTTGACACCAGATTTAAATTGTGTTTGGGAAAGAGAAAATTCCCACCACAGAGATTGCTAGATCATTGTGGGCAGCTTTCTTTGAGATTAGCGGCAAGCACACATCAGAATGTCACGTTCTTCCCTACTCCGAGCATTATGTTTTCCCAGTCTATATTAGGGGGATTAAAGATTCCTATTATAACTGATCTATTTTTGCCTCTGAAATTTGCCAACAAATTTGCTCATTTATCTCCTCACTGTTTGGAGCTTATTTTAAAACTCCCAAAAATGTAACAGCTGCCCCTCTATGTTTCAGCTCAAGCCTGATAGATTCAGTCCTAGAATCATCAAGTAAATCCTTTCTATTTAGAACTGTAAACTCATCTTTAACCAATACTGCCACACTCCCTCCTCTTTTTCCTTCTCTATCATTCCTGAATACTCAGTAACTAGGAATATTAAGAACACATTCCCAGGCTTCTATGAACCATAGGCCGGAATTTTATGCCGCCCCAGCACGTCAGATGGTGGTGTGGGGGCAGCGTAAAATTGAGCGGCAGGCTCCGGGAGGCCTACCCGCCCCGATTCCGCCTCCGGACAGGTTTACGGCGGTCAGGCCGGGGGGCGGGGTTGAGAAACGGCCTGCCCGCCCAAGGTCAATCAAGACCCTTAAGTGGCCACTTAACGGTCACTTAAGGGCCCTCGCCCACCTCCACGGATATTTTACCCATGGCAAGCAGGTGTGCTGGGGACGTGAAAGGACGCCCAGCGATAGTTGCCGGCCTTTCCACGCGGCAGGGTGGGGTGGGGGGCATGACAGTCGGGCACAGGGTGCCCAATTGAGGGCCTCTACCGCCTCCCAACCCACCCCCAGGATCCAAGACGCCTCCCTCCACCCAAAGGACCACTCCAGCCCCACCAGGGAAGGACCAATCCCACTGGTGAGGCATGCCCCTACTTACCTTCTCTCTGCGATCCACAGCGTCGGCTGGGCTGCAGTACCAGCAGTGGCCACTGCTCCCAATGGCGCTGCTGGGTCTAAGAGCTGCCGGCCCACTGATTGGCCGGCAGCTGACTGAGGCGGAACCTCCTCTCTCAAGTGGGTGGAAGTCCCGCCTCGGGACAGTTAAAGCCCGGGGAACCACACAATACAGGGCAGATCCCCAGGCTAGACGGAAGCGGGTTCACTGCCGAGTTTCACGTTGGAGTCCGGTTCCTATCCATTCACTGTAAAATTCCAGCCCCTGTCTCTGTTAATGTAACCATGTCATAATCCCATGTAGCAATTTGTGCTTGCAGCTCACCAATCTTATTAGTCACACAATGGACATTGATATAATTTAATATTGACATCATCACTTGTGCTATTTTCCTCAATCTGGTCCCTGCAATTTTGGGAATATTTCTAATATGACTGCTGTTTATTTCTCCCTGCCCACGAATCTCATTACTGCCCCTTTCTGATATTTTTAGGTTTCCCCTCCCTCTCCTAACTCTGCATTTACTGTACCCCCCAATTTGGTGTCTGAAAAGTTTGAAATTGTGTTTTCAATTCCCGAGACCAAATGTTTATGTAAATTGTGAACAACAGTGTTCCCAGCACTGATCCTGGAACACCACTTCCCAATATTTGCCAGCTACCTTTAACCCCTACTCTCAGTTGGGGCCAGCTTGCTAACCATTCTGCTACTTGTTCCTTGATACCATATGTTCTGAACTTATTCATGACTTTACTATGTGGTACCTTATTGAAGACCTTTTGAAATCCAAACATATGTCTGCGACATTACCCTTCTCTACCCTTTCTGTGACTGTTTCAAAGAACTTAAGGTTGGTTAAGCATGACCTTCCCTTTTGAAATCTGTGCTGACTACTATATTGTATTTTCAGTTTGGAGATGTTTTTGTATTGTACCTTCCAATAAGGATTTCCTTATCTTTCCTATCACTGACATTACGCTAATTTGCCTACATTGTCCTGGACATGTTCTATCGCTCTTTTTATATATCGGAATCACATTAGCTGTCCACCAATCCTCTGGCACTATTCCCTTTATGAATGAATTGTAATATGTAATAGTCTCTGCTATCTCTTCCCTAGCTTCCTTGAGTACGCGTGGATATAATCCACTCAGACCAGGAGTTTTATCCTCTCCAAATTTGATTGGTTTATCAATTTCTATCATAAAATTCTTTTTTTAAAATCTTTTTTAATGAACAAGTCCTTCATAGCTTAATGACTTTCTCAATCATCTTGTGCCGAAAACCTTTTAATGGCACAATATAGACAAATCAGAGCATTTACTTCAACAATGTTTTACATATTTTCAATTTCCGTCCAAATTCACATTTAAGAGACCCTGAACAAAACAGCAAACTAACACAGGACTGGTGTGCTGGACATACAAACTAGCACAGGACTGGTGTGCTGGACATACAAACTAGCACAGGACTGGTGTTGCTGGACATACAAACTAACACAGGACTGGTGTGCTGGACATACAAACTAACACAGGACTGGTGTTGCTGGACATACAAACTAACACAGGACTGGTGTGCTGGACATACAAACTAACACAGGAATGGTGTGCTGGACATACAAACTAGCACAGGACTGGTGTGCTGGACATACAAACTAGCACAGGACTGGTGTTGCTGGACATACAAACTAACACAGGACTGGTGTGCTGGACATACAAACTAACACAGGACTGGTGTTGCTGGACATACAAACTAGCACAGGACTGGTGTTGCTGGACTTACAAACTAACACAGGACTGGTGTGCTGGACATACAAACTAACACAGGACTGGTGTTGCTGGACATACAAACTAGCACAGGACTGGTGTTGCTGGACATACAAACTAGCACAGGACTGGTGTGCTGGACATACAAACTAGCACAGGACTGGTGTGCTGGACATACAAACTAACACAGGACTGGTGTTGCTGGACAGACAAACTAACACAGGACTGGTGTGCTGGACATACAAACTAACACAGGACTGGTGTTGCTGGACATACAAACTAACACAGGACTGGTGTTGCTGGACTTACAAACTAACACAGGACTGGTGTTGCTGGACATACAAACTAGCACAGGACTGGTGTTGCTGGACATACAAACTAGCACAGGAATGGTGTGCTGGACTTACAAACTAACACAGGACTGGTGTTGCTGGACTTACAAACTAACACAGGACTGGTGTGCTGGACATACAAACTAGCACAGGAATGGTGTGCTGGACATACAAACTAGCACAGGAATGGTGTGCTGGACATACAAACTAACACAGGAATGGTGTGCTGGACATACAAATTAGCACAGGAATGGTGTGCTGGACATACAAACTAACACAGGACTGGTGTGCTGGACATACAAACTAGCACAGGAATGGTGTGCTGGACTTACAAATTAACACAGGAATGGTGTGCTGGACATACAAACTAACACAGGAATGGTGTTGCTGGACATACAAACTAACACAGGACTGGTGTGCTGGACATACAAATTAGCACAGGACTGGTGTGCTGGACATACAAACTAACACAGGACAGGTGTTGCTGGACATACAAACTAACACAGGACTGGTGTGCTGGACATACAAACTAACACAGGACTGGTGTGCTGGACATACAAACTAACACAGGACTGGTGTGCTGGACATACAAATTAGCACAGGACTGGTGTGCTGGACATACAAATTAGCACAGGACTGGTGTTGCTGGACATACAAACTAGCACAGGAATGGTGTTGCTGGACAGACAAACTAACACAGGACTGGTGTTGCTGGACATACAAACTAGCACAGGACTGGTGTTGCTGGACAGACAAACTAACACAGGACTGGTGTGCTGGACATACAAACTAACACAGGACTGGTGTTGCTGGACTTACAAACTAACACAGGACTGGTGTTGCTGGACTTACAAACTAACACAGGACTGGTGTGCTGGACATACAAACTAGCACAGGACTGGTGTTGCTGGACATACAAACTAACACAGGAATGGTGTGCTGGACATACAAATTAGCACAGGAATGGTGTGCTGGACATACAAACTAACACAGGACTGGTGTGCTGGACATACAAACTAGCACAGGAATGGTGTGCTGGACATACAAACTAACACAGGACTGGTGTGCTGGACATACAAACTAACACAGGACTGGTGTGCTGGACATACAAACTAGCACAGGACTGGTGTTGCTGGACTTACAAACTAACACAGGACTGGTGTGCTGGACATACAAACTAGCACAGGAATGGTGTGCTGGACATACAAACTAGCACAGGAATGGTGTGCTGGACATACAAACTAACACAGGAATGGTGTGCTGGACATACAAATTAGCACAGGAATGGTGTGCTGGACATACAAACTAACACAGGACTGGTGTGCTGGACATACAAACTAGCACAGGAATGGTGTGCTGGACTTACAAATTAACACAGGAATGGTGTGCTGGACATACAAACTAACACAGGAATGGTGTTGCTGGACATACAAACTAACACAGGACTGGTGTGCTGGACATACAAATTAGCACAGGACTGGTGTGCTGGACATACAAACTAACACAGGACAGGTGTTGCTGGACATACAAACTAACACAGGACTGGTGTGCTGGACATACAAACTAACACAGGACTGGTGTTGCTGGACATACAAACTAACACAGGACTGGTGTTGCTGGACATACAAACTAACACAGGACTGGTGTTGCTGGACATACAAACTAACACAGGACTGGTGTTGCTGGACATACAAACTAACACAGGACTGGTGTTGCTGGACATACAAACTAACACAGGACTGGTGTGCTGGACATACAAACTAACACAGGACTGGTGTTGCTGGACATACAAACTAACACAGGACTGGTGTTGCTGGACATACAAACTAACACAGGACTGGTGTGCTGGACATACAAACTAACACAGGACTGGTGTGCTGGACATACAAACTAACACAGGACTGGTGTGCTGGACATAGAAACTAACACAGGACTGGTGTGCTGGACATAGAAACTAACACAGGACTGGTGTGCTGGACATACAAACTAACACAGGACTGGTGTGCTGGACATACAAACTAGCACAGGAATGGTGTGCTGGACATACAAACTAGCACAGGACTGGTGTGCTGGATATACAAACGAACACAGGAATGGTGTGCTGGACATACAAACTAGCACAGGACTGGTGTGCTGGACATACAAACTAGCACAGGACTGGTGTGCTGGACATACAAACTAACACAGGACTGGTGTGCTGGACATACAAATTAGCACAGGACTGGTGTGCTGGACATACAAACTAACACAGGACTGGTGTGCTGGACATACAAATTAGTACAGGAATGGTGTGCTGGACATACAAACTAGCACAGGACTGGTGTTGCTGGACATACAAACTAGCACAGGAATGGTGTGCTGGACATACAAACTAGCACAGGAATGGTGTGCTGGACATACAAACTAGCACAGGACTGGTGTTGCTGGACATACAAACTAGCACAGGACTGGTGTGCTGGACATACAAACTAACACAGGACTGGTGTGCTGGACATACAAATTAGCACAGGAATGGTGTTGCTGGACATACAAACTAGCACAGGACTGGTGTTGCTGGACATACAAACTAGCACAGGACTGGTGTGCTGGACATACAAACTAACACAGGACTGGTGTGCTGGACATACAAATTAGCACAGGAATGGTGTGCTGGACATACAAATTAGCACAGGAATGGTGTGCTGGACATACAAACTAGCACAGGACTGGTGTTGCTGGACATACAAACTAGCACAGGACTGGTGTTGCTGGACATACAAATTAGCACAGGAATGGTGTGCTGGACATACAAATTAGCACAGGACTGGTGTGCTGGACATACAAATTAGCACAGGAATGGTGTGCTGGACATACAAACTAGCACAGGACTGGTGTGCTGGACATACAAATTAGCACAGGAATGGTGTGCTGGACATACAAATTAGCACAGGACTGGTGTGCTGGACATACAAATTAGCACAGGAATGGTGTTGCTGGACATACAAACTAACACAGGACTGGTGTTGCTGGACATACAAACTAACACAGGACTGGTGTGCTGGACATACAAACTAACACAGGACTGGTGTGCTGGACATACAAACTAACACAGGACTGGTGTGCTGGACATACAAACTAGCACAGGACTGGTGTGCTGGACATACAAACTAGCACATGACTGGTGTGCTGGACATACAAACTAACACAGGACTGGTGTGCTGGACATACAAACTAACACAGGAATGGTGTGCTGGACATACAAACTAACACAGGAATGGTGTGCTGGACATACAAACTAGCACAGGACTGGTGTGCTGGACATACAAACTAGCACAGGACTGGTGTGCTGGACATACAAACTAACACAGGACTGGTGTTGCTGGACATACAAACTAACACAGGACTGGTGTGCTGGACATACAAACTAACACAGGACTGGTGTGCTGGACATACAAACTAACACAGGACTGGTGTTGCTGGACATACAAACTAACACAGGACTGGTGTGCTGGACATACAAACTAACACAGGACTGGTGTGCTGGACATACAAATTAGCACAGGACTGGTGTGCTGGACATACAAATTAGCACAGGAATGGTGTGCTGGACATACAAACTACACAGGACTGGTGTGCTGGACATACAAATTAGCACAGGAAAGGTGTGCTGGACATACAAACTAGCACAGGACTGGTGTGCTGGACATACAAATTAGCACAGGACTGGTGTGCTGGACATACAAATTAGCACAGGAATGGTGTGCTGGACATACAAACTAACACAGGACTGGTGTGCTGGACATACAAATTAGCACAGGACTGGTGTGCTGGACATACAAACTAACACAGGACTGGTGTGCTGGATATACAAACTAACACAGGACTGGTGTTGCTGGACATACAAACTAACACAGGACTGGTGTGCTGGACATACAAACTAACACAGGAATGGTGTGCTGGACATACAAACTAGCACAGGACTGGTGTGCTGGACATACAAATTAGCACAGGAATGGTGTGCAGGACATACAAACTAGCACAGGAATGGTGTACTGGACATACAAACTAACACAGGGCTGGTGTGCTGGACATACAAATCCTGCCCATGAAATCACAGCACCAATTTGAACTTCCTGCTCCTTCTGACTGTTTACAATGTTGCCAATGGAATTTTCATGAATGACCAACTCCTCCTGCTTTATCTGTGGATGGTGAATTGATTTGCACATCTATGACCTTTCTGTAACCCTACAGGGGGAGAAAGGGCCTCAGGGTCCGGCCGGACGTGATGGAGTTCAGGGTCCAGTTGGATTGCCTGGACCTGCTGGATCTCAAGGACCTCCAGGGGAAGATGGTGACAAGGTAAGTGAGTGTTTAACGTTCCTCTTTCATTTCTCTTTCACATTCATTCTCGGGATGTGTGCATCGCTGACAATGTCGGAATTTATTGTCCATCCCAGTTGCCGTGGAGAAGATGGCAGTGGGCCTACTTCTTGAACTGCTGCAGTCCATGTGGTGAACATGTTCCCACCATTCAATTAGATTGTGGCCGATCTGTACCTCGACTCCATTGACTCTCCTTTGTCCCATATCCCTCGATACCCTTACCCAAGAAAAAACTCTCCATCTCAATTAAAAAGTTTTCAGTTGACCTCCAGCCTCAAGAGCATTTTGGAGGAGACAGTTCCAGATTTCCGCTCCCCTTCATGTGATGAGCTGCTTCCTGACATCACCCCTTAAAGGCCTGGTTCTAATTTTAAGGTTGGTCCCTTTGTTCTGGACTTGGCCCACCAGAGGAAATAGTTTCTCTCTATCTACCTAACAAATTCTTTTATTATTTCAAGTACCTTAAATCTAAAATTAAGGGAATATAAGCCAATTCTATACAACCTGTCCTCATAATGTAACCCTTTTAACCCCAGTATCATTCTGGTGAATCTGCAATGCACCCTCTCCAAGGTCAATATATCCTTCCTGAGGTTCGGGGCCCAGAACTGAACACAGTTACTCCTGATGCCTACTGTCCATCTCAGTGTCCGGCAGTTTGTTGAAGGGTCTGTAGGAAGAAGGATAATACCTCATGCTGCCCGACCCCACTACGAGGGGAGACAGTTACCCTGATATTTACCAACAAGTAACACAGCCCAAGCTCCTGTTAGCGGTGGGACCGGAATAAAATGAGGAGGAATTTATGACGAGATTTTTTTTTCTCTTATGGGGTTGTGAATCTTTGGCACTTGCTTCCTCAAAAGACAGTGGAAGCAAAGTCTTTAAATATTTTTAATGCAAATTTAGCTAAATTCTTGATAAGCAAGGGGGAAAGCAGCCTTCTTGATTGGCACTCCATCCACCACCTTCAACATTCACTCCCTCCACCACTGACGCACAGTGGCAGCAGTGTGTACCATCTACAAGATGCACTGCAGCAATGCACCAAGGCTCCTTAGACAGCACCTTCCAAACCTGCGACCTCTACCAACTAGAAGGACAAGGGCAGCAGATGCATGGGAACATCACCACCTGCAAGTTCGCCTCCAAGCCACACACCATCCTGACTTGGAACTATATCACCGTTCCTTCACTGTTGCTGGGTCAAAATCCTGGAACTCCCTTCCCAACAGCACTGTGGGTGTACCTACCCCACATGGACTGCAGCGGTTCAAGAAGGCAGCTCATCACCACATTCTCAAGGGCAATTAGGGATGGGCAATAAATACTGGCCTGGCCAGCGATGTCCACATTCCATTAACAAATTTTTAAAAAATGGATAATACATTCATTTCATTCTTTCTTTGCACAGGGTGAGATTGGAGAACCAGGTCAAAAGGGAACTAAAGGAGGAAAAGGTGAACAGGTGAGTAATGTGATATATTCATTTCTGCTGCTTCTGGTGACATTACTGAGCTCTAGAATTATTAATTATGGCAGGATTTTCCATAATGTATCTGCTTATATCACAGAAGAAATCTCTTGCATTTCGACAGCGTATTTCACCACCTCAGAATATCCCAAACCACTTTCCAGCCAATGAAATATTTCTGAAGTGCAGTCACCATTGGAATGCAGGACACATGGCAGTCAATTTGTGCACAGGATGGTCCCACACACAGAGCCATGTGATAATGATCAGATCATCTGTGTTCAGGGATAATGGCTGAAAAATGAATATTGCTCAGGACATTGAGAATAACTCCCCCACTCTTCCTCAAAAAACTGGTTGTGGGATCTTTTGCATCCACCTGAGAGGCCGGATGGGGTTTTAATTTCGCATCTCATCTGAAAGATGGCAACTCCAACAGTGCGGCACTCCTTCAGTACTGACCCTCTGACAGTGCAGCACTCCTTCAGTACTGACCCTCCGATAGTGCGGCACTCTTTCAGTACTGACCTTCTGACAGTGCGGCACTCCTTCAGTACTGACCTTCTGACAGTGCGGCACTCCTTCAGTACTGACCCTCTGACAGTACGGCACTCCTTCAGTACTGACCCTCTGACAGTGCGGCACTCCTTCAGTACTGACCCTCCGATCGTGCGGCACTCCTTCAGTACTGACCCTCCGATCATGCGGCACTCCTTCAGTACTGACCCTCCGATAGTGCGGCACTCCTTCAGTACTGACCCTCCGATAGTGCGGCACTCCTTCAGTACTGACCTTCTGACAGTGCGGCACTCCTTCAGTACTGACCTTCTGACAGTGTGGCACTCCTTCAGTACTGACCCTCTGACAGTGCAGCACTCCTTCAGTACTGACCCTCTGACAGTACAGCACTCCTTCAGTACTGACCTTCTGACAGTGCGGCACTCCTTCAGTACTGACCTTCTGACAGTGCGGCACTCCTTCAGTACTGACCTTCTGACAGTGCGGCACTCCTTCAGTACTGACCCTCTGACAGTGCAGCACTCCCTCATTGCTGACCCACTGACAATGCTGTGCTCCCTTGTTGCTGTACTGATTATGTCTTCCTGGATTTTTGCTCAATTCTCTGGAGTGGGACTTGGACCCACAAATTTCTATTTCAGCAGTGAGAGAGTTGCTTTATGAATCAAGGCTGGGATCTTATACCTCAATCGGTCCATGTTGTGTCAATAATGGGCGCACGGGAAAGCTCCTAACTCTCTGCATTTCAACTTGTGAAATAAGTCATCATTGACGACAGGAATAGTGCCGGAAGACTGGAGGATAGCAAATGTTGTCCCCTTGTTCAAGAAGGGGAGTAGAGACAGCCCTGGTAATTATAGACCTGTGAGCCTTACTTCGGTTGTGGGTAAAATGTTGGAAAAGGTTATAAGAGACAGGATTTATAATCATCTTGAAAAGAATATGTTCATTAGCGATAGTCAGCACGGTTTTGTGAAGGGTAGGTCGTGCCTCATAAACCTTATTGAGTTTTTCGAGAAGGTGACCAAACAGGTGGATGAGGGTAAAGCAGTGGATGTGGTGTATATGGATTTCAGTAAGGCGTTTGATAAGGTTCCCCACGGTAGGCTATTGCAGAAAATACGGAAGTATGGGGTTGAAGGTGATTTAGAGCTTTGGATCAGAAATTGGCTAGCTGAAAGAAGACAGAGGGTGGTGGTTGATGGCAAATGTTCATCCTGGAGTTTAGTTACTAGTGGTGTACCGCAAGGATCTGTTTTGGGGCCACTGCTGTTTGTCATTTTTATAAATGACCTGGAAGAGGGTGTAGAAGGGTGGGTTAGTAAATTTGCAGATGACACGAAGGTCGGTGGAGTTGTGGATAGTGCCGAAGGATGTTGTAGGGTACAGAGGGACATAGATAGGCTGCAGAGCTGGGCTGAGAGATGGCAAATGGAGCTTAATGCGGAAAAGTGTGAGGTGATTCACTTTGGAAGGAGTAACAGGAATGCAGAGTACTGGGCTAATGGGAAGATTCTTGGTAGTGTAGATGAACAGAGAGATCTTGGTGTCCAAATGCATAAATCCCTGAAGGTTGCTACCCAGGTTAATAGGGCTGTTAAGAAGGCATATGGTGTGTTAGCTTTTATTAGTAGGGGGATCGAGTTTCGGAGCCACGAGGTCATGCTACAGCTGTACAAAACTCTGGTGAGACCGCACCTGGAGTATTGCGTGCAGTTCTGGTCACCGCATTATAGGAAGGATGTGGAAGCTATGGAAAGGGTGCAGAGGAGATTTACCAGGATGTTGCCTGGTATGGAGGGAAGGTCTTACGAGGAAAGGCTGAGGGACTTGAGGTTGTTTTCGTTGGAGAGAAGGAGGAGGAGAGGTGACTTAATAGAGACATATAAGATAATCAGAGGGTTAGATAGGGTGGATAGTGAGCGTCTTTTTCCTCGGATGGTGATGGCAAACACGAGGGGACATAGCTTCAAGTTGAGGGGTGATAGATATAGGACAGATGTGAGAGGTAGTTTCTTTACTCAGAATAGTAAGGGCGTGGAACGCCCTGCCTGCAGCAGTAGTAGACTCGCCAACTTTAAGGGCATTTAAGTGGTCATTGGATAGACATATGGATGAAAATGGAATAGTGTAGGTCAGATGGTTTCACAGGTCGGCGCAACATCGAGGGCCGAAGGGCATGTACTGCGCTGTAATGTTCTAATTCTAATTCTAATTCTAAAAAGTTGACATCTCACAGCGAGTGGATGCGATCTCTCACTAACATGGCACTGTGATGTTTCAGCCTTGGGAGAATTGCCTTGGAACAGCTTCACCTATATTCTTTTCTGTAACCCTGCCATGTCACACTGACCATTAGCCTGTGCTGGACCATCCTGAAGGCATGAGTAACCTCAGCGACTACCTGCTTCACCAAACATAACTCACTGCCTTCTCATGTGCAGGCCAGCACCGCTCTGTGTAATAGTGATGGTCTCCAGTGATGTGTACAGACTGGGGGAGGATGTTGGTGGGATGTTGGTCCTGGCAGATGGGCGAATTTCTGGCCTTAGTTTCTGCCAGTCTCTGTTCTTCCAGCACAGGCTCATCAATTTCCTTTTGTCTCTTCCCTGCAGGGACCTCCTGGACCTCACGGTCTCCAAGGACCCATCGGACAACCTGGGCCGGCTGTAAGTAAAACCCTTCACTGTTTTTGGTCAGTATTGAGCAAAGACAATGCTCACAAGAATAGGGGCAGGCCATTCTGGAACCCTCAATCCTCTTCCCCAACAAAAATTGATCAACCCTCAGTTTTGAAATTTCTAATTGCTCTGCCCACCCCAGCCTCAACAGCTTTTTGGGGAGAGAGTTCCAGATTTCCACTCCCCTCTGTGTGAAGAAGTAATTCCTGACATCACCCCTGAACGGCTTGGCTCTATGCTTTAGGTTCTGCCCCTTGTTCTGGACTCCCCCCACCACAGGAAATAGTTTCTCTCTATCGACCCGATCGAATCCTTTAATCATCTTTAACCCCTCGATTAGGTCACTCCCTTCACTCCACCATTGCGAGGGAATAGAAGACTTGTCTATGCAGCCTCCTCTAATAATCTAACCCTTTAAGCCTGGGACGATAGTCAAAAATCACAACTCACTACACCAGAAAATTTTCTTCATCTCCCCTTTCCTTCTTTTGCTAATCACCTTCAATCTGTGTCCTCTGGTTATTGACCCTCCTGCCACTGGAAACAGTTTCTCCTTATTTACTCTCTGAAAACCCTTCATGGTTTTAAATATCTTTATTAAATCTCCTTTTAACCTTTTCTTCTTTAAGGAGAACAACTGCAGATTAGAGTCATAATGGCACAGAAGGAGGTCATTCAGCCCATCGAGTCCATGCCGGCTCTCTTTAGAGCAATCCAGTCATTCCCATTCCCCCGCTCTATCCCTGTTGTCCTGCAGGTTTATTTCCCTCAAGTGCCCATCCAATTTCCTTCTGAAATCATTCATTGTCTCCGCTTCCACCACCCTCATGGGCAGCGAGTTCCAGGTCATTACCACTCACTGTGTAAAAATGTGCTTCCTCACATTCCCCCTGCATCTCTTGCCCAAAACCTTCAATTTGTGTCCCCTAGTCCTTGTACCATCAGTTAATGGGAACAGTTTTTCCTTGTCTAATTTATCTAAACCTGTCATTATCTTGTACACCTCTATCAAATCTCCCCTCAATCTCCTTTGCTCCAGGGAGAACAACCCCAGCTTTTCCAGCCTAACTATGTAACTAAAATCCCCCATCACTGGAACCATTCTGGTAAATCTCCTCTGCACCCTCTCAAGGAACCTCACATCCTTCCTAAATTGTGGTGACCAGAACAGGATGCAATACTCCAGTTGGGGCCTAACCAGAGCTTTATAAAGTTTCAGCATAACTTCCCTGATTTTGGTTCTGCCACCTTCAAAGATTTGTGAACACCACCAAATCTCTCTGTTCCATTTATAATTGTTCCAGTTAGTCACTTCCTTCTGGGTGTATTAGTTTGTGGAACAAGCTTCTTCCAATTTGAATCCGATTGATCGCTTATTGAGTGTTGATCCCAGACCCCGTCAATCTCCAATCTGGACTCTCAATGACGGCAGGAGGGAGTGAACCTGGTTTGTGTTTCATTTGATAGGGAGGAGATGGAGAGCCAGGTCCCAGAGGACAGCAGGGAATGTTCGGGCAGAAAGGTGACGAAGGCTCACGTGGATTCCCTGGGCCTCCTGGACCAATCGGTCTTCAGGTAAGTCCCACAGCAACAACTTGTATTTATATGGTACCTATAATGCAGTAAAACATCCCCAGGCGCTTCACAGGAACGATTATCAGCCAAAATATATCTTGGAGACAAGTAAGGAGATATTATTACAAATAGCCAAAAGCTTGGTCAAAGAGGTCGGTTTTAAGCAGAGTCTTAAAGGAGAAAGAGGTGGAGAGGTTTAGGGAGGGAATTCCAGAGCTTAGGGTCCAGGCCTCCAATGGTGGAGTGAAGAGAGTGGGTGATGGACAAGAGGCCAGAATTGGAACAGCACAGATATCTTTGAAAATTTTGAATTTTACTCTCTATTTCAATAACAACCATTTATCACAACTCGCTGTTTTCTGTCCTTAAGTCATTTTTTTAATCCAAGCTGACACTGACCTTCCTATTCCATGAGACTCAGTTTTGTTAACCAGCCTTTTATGTGGTACTTTATCAAAAGCTTTCTTAAAATCCATATAAACAACATCCACTGCATTTCCTTCAGCAACCTTCTCTGTTACTTCATCAAAACATTCAATTAGATTAGTAAAGCATGATCTGCCTTTTACAAATCCGTGCTGGCTCTCCTTAATTAACTCAAATCTCTCCAAGTGCCTGTTGATTTTTTTCTCTGATTATTGTTTCTAAAACCTTACCCACCACTGATGTTACACTGTAGTTTCTAGGACTCTCCTTACACCCTTTCTTGAATAAGGGTTTTACATTTGCTACTCTCCAATTCTCTGGCACTTCCCCTGTATCCAGGGAAGATTGGAAGATGATGATAAGCCCTTCCACTATCTCCACTTCCCCTTACTTTAACAACCTGGGATGCAAGCCAGACGGACCTTGCGACTTATCTACCCTAAGCAGAGCCAGCTTTTCCAGTACCCCCTCCCTCTCAATTTTTACCCTGTTCATTGCCCCTACCCTTTCCACTTCTACTGATATTTTGTCAGCATCCTCTTCCTTAGTAAACACTGATACAAATAATTATTAAGTATATTAGCCTTGCCCTGTGCCTTTCAGCATATATCACCCTCTAATAGGCCCCACTCCACCTCTTACTATTTACATGCTGGTAGCTGAGTCCCACACTCCTACCTTTTGTCTGTAACCCTGTAAGTTCCTCATCCTCAGTAACTGTCCAACTCTCTTTGAAAACTATTTACAGAATCAGCTTCCGCCACCTTTTCAGGTCGAAAGTACCAGCTCCTGACAACTCCCAGAGGGAAAACATTTCTCATCATCTCCCCTCGAGACCATTTACCAAAGAGTTTGAATCACAGATTCTCTTGTCTTGGCCCACTCATAAGAGGGAATAGTTTTTTTTTCTCCATTTACTCCATCAAAGCCTCTCATCATCTCGATTAACTCAGTTCGATCACCATTCTTCATATTTCACACTACACGTTGATTTTGCACACCATTCTACAATGCTCACACTGAGAAGTAGAGGGAGGGGAGGAGGTTTGGGAGGGGCATAAACACCAGCATGGACTGGTGGGGACGAATGGTGTGTGATGATCTCACCCTATCATTTCCTCACTTGTTTATCTAAATGAGATCATCAGCAAAGTGATGGACGGTGTCTTTGACAGTGTTAATAACCTGCTCGCCGATGCCATAAATATCGTGGCTACAAGAGCAGGTCAGAGGCTAGGAATCCTGATGCGAGTAACTCAGCTCCTGACTCCCCGAAGCCTGTCCACCATCTACAAGGCACAAGTCAGGAGTGTGATGGAATACTCTCCACTTGCCTGGATGGGTGCAGCTCTAACAACACTCAAGAAGCTCGATACCATCCAGGACAATTAAAAGCAAAATACTGCTGGAAATCTGAAATAAAAACAAGAAATGCTGGAAATACTCAGCAGGTCTGGCAGCATCTGTGGAGAGAGAAACAGAGTTAACATTTTAGGTCAGTGACCCTTCTTCAGAACATCCAGTACAAAGCAGCCTGCTTGATCAGCACCCCATCCACAAACATTCACTCCCTCCACCACCGACGCACAGTGGCTGCAGTGTGTACCATCTACAAGATGCACTGCAGCAATGCACCAAGGCTCCTTCGACAGCACCTTCCAAACCCGTGACCTCTACCACCTCGAAGGACGAGGGCAGCAAATGCATGGGAACATCACCACCTGCAAGTTCCCCTCCAAGTCACACACCATCCTGACTTGGAACTATATCGCCGTTCCTTCACTGTCACTGGGTCAAAATCCTGGAACCCCCTTCCTGACAGCACTGTGGGTGTACCTACCCCACATGGACTGCAGCGGTTCAAAAAGGCAGCTCACCACCACCTTCTCAAGGGCAATTAGGGATGGGCAATAAATGCTGGCCTGGCCAGTGACGCCCACATCCCATGAATGAATTAAACAAAACACAAATTAAAATGCAATTTTTAGCCCCTACGGTGGCCACCGGTCGCGGAAGGCCTCAAGTGAACCAGCGGACACCGCACGCTCCTTCTCCAGGGACACTCAGGCCCGAACATAACCTCAGAAGAGGGGCAGGCAATCAGGGAGGACGGACCCCCCCAAAGGCCCGCAAACTGAACTTGTGAACTGGTCAGGCCCAGGAGCAGACCGGCGAGGAGATTCTCGTCCCAGCCCACGCCCCTCCGCTCTGGGTGCCCAAAGATCAGGAACATGGGGCTGAAGTGCAGCTAAAACTTGAGGAGCAGCCCCTTCAAATACTCAGAGGGGCTGCAACCTTGCACACTCCGTATATACGTGGAACATGGACTCGTCCAGGCCGCAGAAGTTACAGACGGCCTGGGAGTCCGTGAACCTACTTAAAAGTCTATTGCATGGGACTGCCCTATGCAACACCCTCCACCCCAGGTCCCTGATGTAAAGGGGGAGGACTCCCATGCAGAGAGACCTCCACCGGGGTTTACCCTCACCGCCAGATGGCAACACGGACCGCCAGGGCGTGTACCGGCAGCAGACAAGTGCGAGGAAGTGGAGAGTGTACAGCAGTAGCCCGTACAGGAAACTCCTCTGTGCGGTGTGGACTGGCACAGAGGGCATTTCTGAGAGGGAGCTCGGGTTGTGTGGGATCGGCTCCCAAGGAGTGTTTCGGGTCCTGGGTCCGATGAGCAGTTCTGGCCGAGCGGGGATCAGCTCGGCCGGGAGCGGTCTGCACTCCTGAGCCCCCTCGTCACCCACAGTGAGGGGCGTCCCGGGGGCTTTGGCTACTCCTCCACCCATCAGTCCGTCCCCAGAGCCAGCCACCTGGACAGCCAAGACGCTCTTCTTCTCCGGCAGGGAAGCACCCTGACTGGAGGCGACCATGTTCCAGACTCGGAATAGATCCCAGTAAAGGACAGGCAACTCCCTCAGAGAGGCGCGGCTACTGTTCTCCTTCGGGAGCTGCATGATATCTTGAAGGCAGTGACACTGGCAGAAATATATGTTGCCAGCGCACACCATCTAGGAGGACGCTTGACGTACAGGTATCTCTGCAGGGTCCGAAGGCGGAGAGCCGCAGCCTGGGTGCGGACGCACACCAGTGACTGGCCGCCCTCCTCAATCGGGAGACTCAGGACTGCGGCAGAGACCCAGTGTTTCCTCTTGCCCCAGAAGAAATTGACGAGTTTCTTCTGGATCTTAGTGGCAAATGCAGGGGGCGGGGCCAAAGTGACCACAGCATGGAGGCCACCAATTGGTTTATGACCAGTGCTCAGCCCCTGTAGGAAAGCACTCGGAGCAGTCCTGTCCAGCGCCCCAGCCGAGTGGTGACTTTCGCCTCCAACGTCTGCCAGTTTGCTGGCCAGGCTTCCTTAGCGGGGCTAAAGTGGACTCCCAGATAGATGAGGTGCGTGGTGCTCCATGCATAAAATGTTACGTCCTACGGCAGGGAATCCACCCGCCACTGACTCACCAGGAGTCCGGAACATTTTTCCCAATTGATCCTCACAGAGGATGCGGCAGAAAAGGTCTGCTGGCCCTCACGCTTCCTCCGCAAGTCAACAGGATCTGTGCCCATGAGGAGCACGTCATCGGCGTAAGCCGAGAGGACGACCCACATGGCCGGCTCATGCAGAGCAAATCCCGTCAACCTCCTGTGAAGCAGGCACAGGTAGGGCTCCACGCAGATGGTATATAATTGGCCTGCCATGGGGCAGCTCTGACACACTCCTCTCCCAAAGTGAAGAGGCGCCATCAAGGACCCATTCACTTTGATCAGACACTCTCCGGCGGCGTATATAAAAGTCGGATCCGGGCCACAAAATGCGCACGTCCTCGCTGGACGGATCCGGAGAGAACATGTTGTAATAGATACGGCCAAGAGACCCATTCCCTCCAGATCCGTGATGGAGGATCCGTCGTCGGCCAGCAGTTCGATGAGCTGATTATGGACCCACTGCCATTTTTCCAGCGAATAGTAGAAGGGTCAGGCGCGGTCCAAATCTTCTAGGATTTGGATCCGCAACTTCGCATATGCGCCTCGGGACCCTCAGTGCGCCCTTCTTCTCTTTGTATGCCTGCCACAGGTATGGGTCCATGACAGCATGACCGAGGCGGGACTCCAAGTCGAGCACCTCCCTCTCTAGGCGCCCGATCTCGGCTTCCTGCCTTTTGGTTGACCCCTTAGCGTACTCTCGACAGAAGACACGGATGTGAATCTTGCCCACATCCCACCATAGCCTCAAGGAGGGGAAGCCCCCTCTGCTTCCTTCTCCAGTTGGCCCAGAATCGAGGGAACGAATCCCAGAATCACTTGTCCTACAGCAGCCGGTTGTTAAAGTGCCAGTACACGGACCCTGCCCGTGTGCAGAGCGGAGTGAACTCTGCCCACACCAGGTGATGGTCCGAGCACAGCACCAGCCGCATGGAGGCCGCCGAGACGTGGGAGGCATACGCCTGCGAAACGTAGAGGTGGTCGATTCGGGACCCTCCTTCCTCCAGACCTCCGCGTGAAGGCGCTGGAGTCGAGATGGAGATTCTGCCAGACGTCTCCCAAGTTGAGAGAACTGATCAGTCCCCTCAACTTCTCCACTGACACTGACAACCGGAGCGATCCCTCATCTCAAGAGTACAGTTAAAATCCCCCCTTAGGATGATGCACTTGACACTACAGATAAAGCTCACGAGAGCGGACGCTTCTTTAAAGAAGCGCACTTGTAACGTGCCGGGCCTTGGCGCGTACACGCTCACAAAGTGGAGCGGACGCTACCCAGGCAAATGGCGAGGTGGAGCAAGCGGCCTGGCACAAGCTTCTTGACCCCCAAGATCTCTGGCTGAAAGGTCGGGGCCAACAAGATAGCTACCCCACTAGAAATAGGCCACTCCAGGAGCCAGGTGGCTTCGTCTCCCGGAACGGTGTGGGTTTCCTGCAGAAAGCTCACCGCGTATCTCCCTTCCCTGAGGATTGAGAGATTGTGAAATCTGCGGTGAGATCCCCTGCTGCCGTTTGATGTTGAGGCTGGCTATGGTTATCTTCATGTCAAAAGTAGTTAGAAACCCGTCAGCAACACCTCACTGTGAGGAGGGAGTGGAAGTGTACCTGGCCTTCCACTCCCCCAGCAACCCATTGAGGAACGCTTTAAACCGGCGCCTCTCAACCAGTTTCATGCCCGCACCCTTGCCCGCTTTCTTGAGGGCTGCACGGACGGACCAGATGATCAGTGCCAGATTCGACCAACGGCCGAGAGCCAGCTGAACCCCTGCATGCCGTGAGGAATTGCCGGTGTTCCACGGTGGGGATGAGAGGAGACTCGGTTGGAGGCACAAGGGATTCTACCACGTCACTGACGATGGATTCAAGGTCGTCCTCCGTGACTTAAGTCAAGTCCCCATCCTCCTTCGGGTCATCACCGCCAGTGGCCGACACACCCATCACACACTGTGGGGTGGACGTCCCGGCCGCTCCAGCTGGCCCCGCCTCCGTCACGATCCCACCCCCAGGATTGATGGCGGAGGAGTCCTCTCTGGGTTTCTGCAGGGAAACTGAGCTTATCAGCGCGAGCGGTTCAGGACCTCCCTCCACCTTCGTCCCCAGGCCAATGAGTGGCTCAGAGGAGACGGTAGTTCCTGACTCCAGAAATCTAGCCGGAGCCGGGACTGGAGGCAGAGGGAGGGGGCCATCTCACAGCAGATGTGGCACTATCCAAATTGACCTATGGGTCGGGCACATCCCAGGTGGCAGCAACAGACTGCTGGGAGGATTGACCCTCACAGGTCTCACCCCCCCCACCCAGGATACCCAACTCATCGGCCAAAGGAGAGACTTCTCCCATGGGGTCCACAGGCTCCCTCACCACACGCAGGCCCGCTCCCTCCTCATCAGGGGTTGCTAAGTTAGCAGGTGCTTCCCTCCCCACTCCATCCTGAGGGGCAGAGGGCTGCTGCTTAGGGCTCGAGGCCCTAATTCCTTGGGCCTGAGCTCATTTGCGGGGCAGGTGGATTCCCCTGAATCAGGCCTAGGGCTGAGCTCAGGCTTAGGACATTTTATCATATTCAGGGGATGTGCCTTCAGCGGGACTGGGCTGAGCCCCCACCTCACTTCCCCTAGATGGTGCAGGTGAGGGAGGAGGAGCTACTAAGAATAAAGGGTGAGATGTTGGATAGCATTACTCACTGAGCAGTGGCCCCCAAGGGGTCCACTGGCCGGAAAGTCCCACTCATGCTGAGCCCCTTACTCAGGGCCAGGTACACCACCCACTTCAGGAAAAACACAGCTTTCCCGTAAATCTTCGAGGCTGCAACAATGGCTGAGGGGCCGACAACCTCGGCCATTGCCTTTACGCAGGCCACAATAGACCTGTTGGGATGGGGATAGCTCTCCACCTCATGGTTGGAAGTAACTTAAAAGGTGACAGGGTCACATGGGCAGCCACAGAGGCTGCAGCCACATAGGTGTTCGAGGGCCCTACCACTGATGGGCTCGCCATGGATTCAAGAGCTAAAACCCACACCAATTGTAGGCCTGCAGATTTTAAAAAAAGTCTACAAGAAAGTAAACAAATATATATATAACAAGTTAGGGGAGAGGCAGAGGGTACATGAAAATGGGAAAGACAGGTTGTGACTTGCTTTCCGGAGGAGGTGCACACAGGACACTCCAAACAGTCTTTGCCAGCAATCCTGGTCTTTGGGTCTTCTGGTTGTTGAAGGTGTCTTCACCTTGGTCAGCTGAAAGCTGCCCAGGCACTAGCTGTCTCCTTCTGTCTCTTTAGCCAGGCAGCTTCAGCTGACCCAGGCTGGGCAATTGGGGTGGGGAGGGAGCTTCCCTGTGTGCTTGATGAAAATGCACAGCTCCCTTCAGAATTGGCAGCCCCACCCCTTGTTCCTCCCCAAACAGTCCAAAGCAAAGAAAACTTCTGGTGTTCAGAACCCACCTCCAAACAAAGCCTTGTTTCAAAAAAGTCCCTTTTTTCACTGTAAAGGTTGTTTTTATTCAAGCTTTCCACCTGCTTTTAGTTTTAGTTTAGGCAGGCATCAAGATCGGCGCAGGCTTGGAGGGCCGAATGGCCTGTTCCTGTGCTGTACTGTTCTTTGTTCTTTGCTTGGTTGTAGGTCCTCTCCCTCTGCTCAGTGTAGCTCCTCTCTCCAACTGTACCACCTCCAACTGTCACCAGCACTGTCAGCCAAGGCTCGTTGCTGCAATCAGCAATCAGCATCTACAATCATGCAGCAGCCAACCCCGTTTTCCTTTTTTGTACTCTGTATCTAACCCCCGTACTGTACCTGTCCTGGGGAGTGTTTGATGGGGACAGTGTAGAGGGAGCTTTACTCTGTATCTAACCCCCGTGCTGTACCTGTCCAGGGAGTGTTTGATGGGGACAGTGTAGAGGGAGCTTTACTCTGTATCTAACCCCGTACTGTACCTGTCCTGGGAGTGTTTGATGGGGACAGTGTAGAGGGAGCTTTACTCTGTATCTAACCCCCGTACTGTACCTGTCCTGGGAGTGTTTGATGGGGACAGTGTAGAGGGAGCTTTACTCTGTATCTAATTTTTCTTTATATACCCCAGGCCCCTTTTTTATTTTTGTCAAGGGGGCCTTTATTCCTCAGGCCCCCTTTTTATATATATATATATATATATATATATATATATATTCAGTAAATAACGTTATTAAAAACAGATAAATTAAACAAAAACTCAAATTGTATCTAACCCCGTTTTTCTTCCCATTTTTTTTTCTTTAATAAGGTGGCCTTTATACCCCAGGCCCCTTTTGTATCTTTTATGTCGAGGGGGCCTTTATTCCTCAGGCCCCCTGTATATACATATTTTTTAAAATAACTTTATTAAAAAACAGATAAATAAACAAAAAACTCAAATTAAAATGCCATTCTCGGCGTCGACAATGCACTCCAGTCCCTGCGGTGCCCACCGGCCACGGAAGGCCTCAAGCGTACCGGCGGACACCGCATGCTCCTTCTCCAGGGACACCCGGGCGCGAATGTAACCACGGAAGAGGGGCAGGCAATGGGGGAGGACGGACCCCCCGACGGCCCGCAACCTGGACCTGTGAATTGCCACCTTGGCCAGGCCCAGGAGCAGACCGACGAGGAGATCCTCCTCCTGGCCCACGCCCCTCCGCACCAGGTGCTCCAAAGATCAGGAGCGTGGGGCTGAAGTGCAGCCAGAGCTTGAGGAGCAGCCCCTTCAAATACTCAGAGGGGCTGCAACCTCGCACACTCCGTATGTATGTGAAACACGGACTCGTCCAGGCCGCAGAAAAGTGTATCTAACCCCATGCTGAACCTGTTCTGGGAGTGTTTGATGGGACAGTGTAGAGGGAGCTTTACTCTGTATCTAACCCCATGCTGAACCTGTCCTGGGAGTGTTTGATGGGACAGTGTAGAGGGAGCTTTACACTGTATCTAACCCCGTTTTTTTTTTGCCTTCCGAAGGGAATTGGGGACACTATGGGCTCAATGCCCTTCTGTACTGTAACCGTTCAATGATTCCATGAAATTCTCAAACTTCCCAGGATGGGATTTGACTCACGTTCCCTGGATCATTAGACCAGGCATCTGGATTACTCGTGCCCTGTGAGTGTTTGATGGGGACAGTGTAGAGGGAGCTTTACTCTGTATCTAACCCCGTACTGTACCTGTCCTGGGAGTGTTTGATGTGATCACTCGGTAATAAAATTGGAAAGTGCTAAAGGTCTCAATCTGATGAGCACTAAACCCAGACAAAAGAAGTAAGAATCTCTCTTTATTTAAAACATATTTGGCCATCTTTGCCAGGTAATCCAATTAATTGGAATTGATACTGTAAGGTCGTAACCGTGACTGGAAACTATTAACATATCTAGCGAGAGAGCTCAGTGACACCTGGGTAAATGTTTGCCACTCAATTCTTCCAAAAACATTCAAATGACATGAAAAATAGATGGAGTTGCTGTGCAGCATCTTCCAAACCCATCAGTGTTCTCCACTAGTCAGGCACTCGAGCTCCTCAGCTTTGTTTAATTGTCACCAGTACTTTGCAGCCAATCAGTAAATCTCTCCATTTACCAAAGGAAACCAAAAGCAGGAGGGAAGTCAAACAGACAGCTGGCTCACTAAAACCTGTTTTATATCATTGTCCAAAGGCTGATCTACAACCCTCAGACAGAGGGAGACAGAGACAAAAACACACAAAGTTTACAGTACAGAAGGAGGCCATTCGTCCCATTGTGTCTGTGCTGGCCAATAAGGAGCAATCCAGTCAAATCCAACTTTCCCGCTCTTGGTCTGTAGCCCTATAGGTTTCAGCACCTCAAGTGCATATCCAAATGTTTTTTTAAAATGTTATGAGGGTTTCTGCCTCCACCACCTTTTCAGGCAGTGAGTTCCAGACACCACCACCCTCTGGGTGCTGTGACTCTTGCTGTTTGTAGTGTACATTAATGATTTAGACGTGAATATAGGAGGTATGATCAGTAAGTTTGCAGATGACACGAAAATTGGTGGTGTCGTAAATAGTGAGGAGAAAAGCCTTAGATTACAGGACAATATAGATGGGCTGGTAAGATGGGCGGAGCAGTGGCAAATGGAATTTAATCCTGAGAAGTGTGAGGTGATGCATTTTAGGAGGACTAACAAGGCAAGGGAATATACAATGGATGGTAGGACCCGAGGAAGTACAGAGGGTCAGAGGGATCTTGGTGTACTTGTCCATAGATCACTGAAGGCAGCAGCACAGGTAGATAAGGTGGTTAGGAAGGCATTTGCGATACTTGCCTTTATTAGCTGAGGCACAGAATATAAGAGCAGGGAGGTTATGATGGAGCTGTATAAAATGCTAGTTAGGCCCCAGCTGGGGTACTGTGTACAGTTCTGGGCACCACACTATAGGAAGGATGTGATTGCACTGGAGAGGGTGCAGAGGAGATTCACCAGGATGTTGGCTGGGCTGGAGCATTTCAGCTATGAAGAGAGACTGAAAAGGCTAGGGTTGTTTTCCTTAGAGCAGAGAAGGCTGAGGGGGGACATGATTGAGGTCTACAAAATTATGAGGGGCATTGATAGGTTAGATAGGAAGAAACTTTTTCCCTTTGCGGAGGAGTCAATAACCAGGGGGCATAGATTTAAGGTAAGGGGCAGGAGGTTTAGTGGGGATTTGAGGAAAAAAATTTTCAACCAGAGGGTGGTTGGAATCTGGAATGAAGGGGTGGTGGAGGTAGGAACCCTCACAACGTTTAAGAAATATTTAGATGAACACTTGAAACACCATAGCATACAAGGCTACGGGCCAAGTGCTGGAAAATGGGATTAGAATAAATAGGTGCTTGATGGCCGGAACAGACACGATGGGCCGAAGGGCCTGTATCTGTGCTGTATAACTCTATATCTCTATGACTCTTTGAAACATTTACTCCTCAACTCCCCTCTAATCCTTCTTCCTACTATTTTAAATCTATGCCCCCTGCTTATTGACATCTCTGATAAGGGAAATAGGTCCTTCCTATCCACTCTATAATTTTAAACTCCTCAATTAAATCTTCCCTCAGCCTTCACAGTTCCAAAAAAAACAATCCCAGCCTATCCAATCATTCCTCATTGCTAAAATTCTCCATTCCCAGCAACACCCTCTCCAGTGTGGTCACATCCTTCCTGTAATGTGGTGGCCAGAACTGTATGCAGTACTCTTACTGTGGCCTAACTAGTGTTTTATACAGTTCTAACACAACCTCCCTGCTCTTATATTCTAAGCCTTGGCCAATAAAGAAAGTATCCTGTATGCCTTCTTAACTACCTTATCTACCTGTGCTGCTACCGAGAGAGAGAGAGAGAGAGAGAGAGAGACAGATGTGCTGTTCTGGAAAGTCAGTTGGTGAAGGATGATACTGGAGCCAATCTTCACTCAGTCTTACATTTATTTACAGAGTGAAACATTACAAGCATACACCTCCTAACTCTACCACACAGAGTCTCAATGGGTGTCTCTTTCTATGTCCGCAAGTGAAACCCAATTAACACACTCTACCTGCATACAATTAAACACAATTTATATACAATTAACAAACAAGTGAGAGGTGTAGAGGATCAGCAAAAGAACCAGAGGGGGAGATGAGGAGAATTTATTTTACACAGTGAGTTGTTGTGATCTGGAATGCGCTGCCTGAAAGGGCGGTGGAAGCAGATTCAATAATAACTTTCAAAAGGGATTTGGATAAATACCTGAAAAGGAGAAATTTACAGGGCTTTGGGGAAAGAGCAGGAGAGTGGGACTAATTGGATAGCTCTTTCAAAGAGCCAGCACAGATATGATGGGCTGAATGGCCTCCACCTCTTTATGATTCTAAGATAGAGGGTGAGAGAGAGAGATCTATCACAGTATTGTCAAATAAGGATAATGTGATTTTGGGACTTCTGCATCTGTCAAAAATATTGATTACTGTGGAAAGTGATTTGTGTAAAATCTGAGTTCATCAGTGATCGATTTATAAAATCCCTTATTCAGTTCAATAATGCAAAATGCTGTTGTACCACACAACAAGAAAGTGTATTTTAATTGAAGCCACTTTGTGAGAATCTGGGTTTCAGAGTATGACCACAAGCTAACGTGCTTTAGAAATGATTGAAGTCACTTGTAATTTATGTATTCTAATACATGAGAGATTTTGCTTCCAGTTTCCAAGATATTGCCAACCATAACACAGACCGAATTGCACTGTATTTATGATTCATTAGCACAAACTACACCTCAATTACTTACAGCACCAGCTACCAACACAAAACCCACACCAACAGCTAACGATACACATCAAACTGACTTGCACTTTCCCTCTCTCTCGTGCACTCTTTCCTTCGCACTCTCCCTCGCACACCCCCTGCCTCACACTCTGCCTCCCTCCCTTACACTACCTTACATTCTCCCTCTATACGTCTCGCTCACTCCCTCAGCCTCTGGCCCTCACACTTTCCCTCATCTCTTCCATCTAGTACTACCCAACTCAAGGGGTACAGTAACATAGTGATAATGTTACTGAAATAGTAATCCAGAGGCCTGGACTAATGTTCTGGAGACATGAGCTCAAAACTCACCATGAGAGCTGGGGGAATTTCAAATCAATTAAATAAATCTGGAATTGAGAGCTAGTCTCAATAATGGTGATCGTGAAACTACTGGATTGTTGTAAAAACCCATCTGGTTCACTAATGTCCTTTCGAGAAGGAAATCTGCTGTCCTTACCTGGTCTGACCTACATATAACTCCAAACCCACAGTGATGTAGTTGACTCTTAACTGCCCTCTGAAATGGCCTAGCAAACAACTCCGTTGTCTCAAAACTTTACAGAAAAGCTATAATCCACATGGACTGCAGCAGTTAAAGAAGGCAGCTTACCACTTCTCGAGGGCAATTAGGGATGGGCTACAAATGCTGGCCTAGCCAGCGACGCCCACATCCCATGAATGAGTAAAAAAAAACTTATCAGTCCATGTCCAAAAGATCCCAGGCACTATTTTGAAGAGCAAGAAAGTTTTCCCCAGTGCCTGACCAATATTTAACCCTGAATCAACATCACAAACAAAACAGATTATCTGATCATTTATCTCCTTCCTGTTTGTGGGAGTTTGCTGTGAATAAATTAGCATCTGCATTTCCTCCATTACAACTGACTACACTTCAAAAAAGGAACTTCATTGGCTATGAAATACTTTGGGACAGCCTGAGGTTGTGAAAGGTGCTATAGAAATGCAAGTCTTCCTTTCTTTACTGAACATAAAAACATCAAACCAGCAGCAGCCGCAGGTGGTTCCGAAAGCTTCCCTGAAACTGCGGAGCCGATGATTTTTGAGGAGCCATGTGTTCTTCTGCCTCCACAAAGATCTTCCCAACCTCTACTGACCCTTTAGACAATGCCAGCCTCCCTAGATGAACCTCCCTCCTCGCGCGCTGCGCTCTGTGCAGGATGCATGAAGTCGTTTGGCTCCCTGATATCACTGGAGTATCCTCCAGTATCCTAGCATTCCCCTAGTTTCACTGATTGACTTGGCATCCAATATCCCAGCACTCCATGGGATTGTTCTGTGTACTGCGCACCATGTATGCAATCTGCTGCTTAACGTATTCCTCAACATTATCAGGAGATCCACTCGATTTAAAAACAAACATAGCTCAATATTAACAGAAAGTGAATCTGTTGAAGGATGTCGAGGCCTCGTAGAGGATGCGGATGAGATTTACTGGAATGGTTCCAGGGATGAGGGACTTCAGTGACGTGGAGAGACTGGAGAAACTGGAATTGTTCACCTTAGAAAGAAACGTGCATTTCTATAGCACCTTTCACAATCTCAGGCCATTCCAAAGTGCTTCACAGCCAATTAATTATTTTCAAAGTGCATTTACTGTTATGATTTAGAAAACATGGGGCCCACAAGTTGCAATGTGACCAGATATACCGTTTTAATGATGTTGGTTAGAGCAGAGAAGGTTAAGAGAAGATTATTATAGGTGTTTGAAATCATGCAGGGTTTTGAGAAAATAAATAAGGAAAACTGTTTCCAGTGACAGGAGGGTCAGTAACCAGAGGACACAGATTGAAGGTAATTGGTAAAAGAACCAGAGGGGGAGATGAGGAGAATTTTTTTTACACAGTGAGTTGTTGTGATCTGGAATGCGCTGCCTGAAAGGGCGGTGGAAGCAGATTCAATAATATATTTCTAATTCCCCTTTTGAAAGTTATGCTTGAAAAGGAGAAATATATACTGGGCTATAGTGAACGAGCAGGAGAGCGGGACTAATTGGATAACTCTTTCAAAGACTTGTATCCGCTGGAATTTAGAAGAGTAAGAGGTGACTTGATTGAAACATATCAGATCCTGAGGGGTCTTGACAGGGTGGATGTGGAAAGGATGTTTCCCCTTGTGGGTGAATCTAGAACTAGGGGTCACTATTTAAAAATAAGGGGTCACCCATTTAAGACAGAGATGAGGAGAATTTTTTTCTCTCACGGGGTCATGCGTCTTTGGTATTCTCTTCCTCAAAAGGCGGTGGAAGCTCTGAGTCTTTGAATATTAATAAGGCAGAGGTAGATAGATTCTTGATAAGCAAGGGGGTGGAAGGTTATCGGGGGTAGGTGGAAATGTGGAGTAATCAGTTCAGCCATGAATTTATTTAGTGACGGAGCAGGCTCGAAGGGCTGAGTGGCCTACTCCTGCTCCTAATTTATATGTTCGTATGTTCAAGCTGGCAAAGACACGATGGGCTGAATGGCCTACTTCTGTGCTGTAAGATTCTGTGATTAGATTGAGTGCATTCCAAGCAAAGTACTGACAAGCCTGCATTTCATCAATGAATTCATTAGTATTGATCTTTGATTTGATTTCCCATCTATTTTAATAAATTGAAAAGCATTTGGTAATGAGGTTGGAGATGAAGTCAGAAGCAAGGAGCAGTTTGTAATTTGCTGGGTCAGTAACTAAGGTTAATTAGACTTTCTCTCTGCCAATAGAACAAAGACGAGATTGGGGTCCAAATCTCCTCTCTCGTAGGGAGATGCTGCTACAATCATAGAGCATCTTGGCCCTTTCATACAATCTGCACTGAGGTGTCTGACTCGATTATTTAGGAAGCACAGAATCAGAATGAGACCTGAACACGTTTCTTCCATGATCCCCTCCCACTTCCTTCAGCAATGCCCAGTGATCACACAGATTAATAGCAGCCATTCTTTCTATAAGGCAGCCTTCAAGAGAATCTCCTGCAGTGTCAATTACAGTCATAGTTATTTAACAGCACAGCAGAAAGCCATTCGGCCCATTGAGTCTATGCCAGATTTCCGTAAAACAATCCAGTCAATCCCACTCTCCCGCTCTATCCCTGTAGCCCTGCAAGTTTATTTCCTTCAAGTGCCCATCCAATGTCCTCAAGAGAAGGAAATCTGCCATCCTTACCTGGTCTGGCCTACATGTGACTCCAGACCCACAACAATGTGGTTAACTCTTACATGCCCTCTGAAATGGCTTAGCAAGACACTCAGTTATAACAAACCGCTAGAGGAAAGTCTAAAAGGAATTAAACGGATGGACCACCCGACATTGACCCAGGCATCGGAATGCACAATGGCAAACACAGCCCTGCCAACCTTGCAAAGTCCTCCTGATTAACATCTGGGGGATTGTGCCAAAATTGTCTATAGACCACTCAAGCAACAGCCTGCTCCTTAGACAGCATCTTCCAAACCCACGACCTCTACCACCTAGAAGGACAAGGGCAGCAGACACATGGTAACACCAACACCTGCAAGTTCCCCTCCAAGTCACACACCATCCTGACTTGGAACTATATCGCCGTTCCTTCACTGTCGCTGGGTCAAAATCCTGGAACTCCCTTCCTAACAGCACTGTGGGTGTACCTACCCCACATGGACTGCAGCGGTTCAAGAAGGCCGCTCACCACCATCTTCTCAAGGGCAATTAGGGATGGGTAGTAAATGCTGGCCTAGCCAGTGATGCCCACATCCCATGAAAGAATGAAAACAAAAATCATTCATTGTCTCTGTTTCCACCACCCTCATAGGCAGTGAGTTCTAGGTCATTATCACTCGCTGTGCAAAAAACTTGTTCTTTTCATTCCCCTGCATCTCTTGCCCAAAACTATCAATCTGTGTCCCCCAGTGCTTATACCATCAGTTAATGGGAACAGCTTTTCATTGTCTACCTGATCGAAAACTGTCATAATCTTGTACACTCTATCAAATATCCCCTCAAACTCCTTTGCTCCTGGAAGAACAACTCCAGCTTCTACAACCTAACCTTGTAACTAAAATCCCTCATCACTGGAACCATTCTGGTAAATCTCCTCTGCACCCTCTCAAGGACCCTCACATCCTTCCTAAAGTGTGACCAGAACTAGACGCAATATTCTAGTTGTGACCTACCCAGAGCTTTATAAAGGTTCAGCATAATTTCCCTGCTTTTATACTCAATATTTCATAGAGTCATTTATGGCACAGAAGGAGGCCAATCGGCCCATCCAGTCCATGCCGGCACTCCAAGGAGCTATTCATTCAGTCCCACTCCCCCTCTCAATCCTGTAGCTCTGCAAGTATATTTCCCTCGAGTGCCCATCCAATTTCCTCTTGAAATCATTGATTATTTCCGCTTCCACCACCCCCGTGGGCAGTGAGTTCCAGGTCATTACCCCTCGCTGCATAAAAACGTTCTTCCTCATATTCCCCCTACATCTTTTGCCCAGAACTTTTAATCTGTGTCCCCTAGTCCTTGTACCATTTATTAATGGGAACAGTTTTTCCTTGTCTAACATATCTAAACCTGTCATAATCTATTAAATCTCCCCTCAATATCCTTTGTTCTAAGAAGAACAACTGCAGCTTTTCCAACCTAACCTTGTAACTAAAATCCTCCTTCCCTGGAACCATTCTGGTAAATCTCCTCTGCACCCTCTCAAGGACCCTCACATCCTTCCTGAAGTGTGGTGGCCAGAACTGAATGCAATATTCCAATTGGCTCCTAATCAGAGCTTTATTAAGGTTCAGCATAATTTCCCTGCTTTTGTACTCAGTGCTGTATTTCTGAAGCCCAAGATCCCATATGCTTTACTAACCACTCTCTCAATATGTCCTGCCACCTTCAAAGATCGATGCACATGAACCCCCACCAGGTCCCTCTGTTCCTGCACACTCTTTAGAACTGTGCCATTAAGTATATATTGCTTCTCCCTATTCCTTCTGCCAAAATGCATCACCTCACACTTGTCTGTATTAAACTCCATCTGCACATTGTCACTGTTTGTCACTCCTCCAAGTTTAGTGTCTTCGGAAAATTTTGAAATTTTACTCTGGATTCCAATATCCAAGTCATTTATAGATAGCATAAAAAGCAGTGACCCAGCACTGACACTTGGGGAACACCACTGTCTACCATCCTCCTGTCTGAAAAACAACCATTTACCACAACTTGCTGTTTCTGTTCTTAAGTCAACTTTTTATCCAAGTTAACCCTCCTGTTCCATGAGACTCAATTTTGTTAACCAGCCTTTTATGTGGTACTTTATCAAATGCTTTCTTAAAATCCATATAAACAACATCCACTGCATTCCCTTCATCAACCTTCTCTGTTACTTCATCAAAAAATTCAATTAGATTAGTCAAGCATGATCTGCCTTTTACAAATCCATGCTGGCTCTCCTTAATTAATTCAAACCTCTCCAAGTGCCTGTTGATTCTTTCCCTGATTATTGTTTCTAAAACCTTACCCACTACTGATGTTAAACTAACTGGCCTGTAGTTGCTAGGACTGTCCTTATACCCTTTCTTGAATAAGGGTGTCACATTTGCCACTCTCCAATCCTCTGAGTCCAGGGAAGCTCACTGATGGGGGAGGTAATTGGCCAGATTGAATTTCTCCTGCTTTTTGTGGACAGGCATACCTGGGCAATTTTCCACTTTGTCAAATAGATGTTGTAGCTGTACTGAAACTGCTTGGCTAGGGGCATGGCTGGTTCTGGAGCACAGGTCTTCATTACTACAGCTGGGGTGTTGTCAGGGCCCATAGTCTTTGCAGTATCCAGTGCCTTCAGCAATTTCTTGATATCACGCTAAGTGAATTGAAATGTATGAAGAATCATAGAAAGTTTAAGAACACAGAAAGAGGCCACTTGGCCCATTGTGTCTGTGCTGGGCGAAAAACAATCCACCCATTCTAATCCCACATTCCAGCATTTGGTCCGTAGCCCTGTAGATTACAGCACTTGAGGTGCACATCCAGACTCCTTTTGAATGAGTTGAGGGTTTCTGCCTCAACTACCCTCTCAGTCAGTGAGTTTCAGACCATCACCACCCTCTGGGTGAAAAAGTTTTTCCTCATCTCCTCTCTAATTTTTCTACCAATCACTTCAAATCTATACCCCTTTATCAATGACCTCTCTGCTAAGGTGAATAGACCCTTCACCTCCACTCTATCCAGGACCCTCAAAATTTTGTACATTTCAATTAAATCTCCTCTAAGCCAAGGAGAACAACCCCAGCCTATCCAATCTTTCCTCATTGCTGCATTTTTCCAGTCCTGGCAACATCCTCGTAAATCTCCTCTGTACCTTCTCTAGTGCAATTACATCCTTTCTGTAATGAGGTGACCAGAACTGCACACAGTACTCAAGTTGTGGCCTAACCAATGAGTTATACAGTTCCAGCATAACCTCCCTGCTCTTATATTCTATACCTTGGCTAATAAAGGAAAGGATTCCATATGTTTCCTTAACTACCTTATCAACCTGTCCTGCTACCTTCAGGGATCTGTGGACATTCACTCCAAGGTCCCTCACTTCCTCTACACATCTCAGTATTTTCCCATTAATTGTGTATTCCTTTGCCTTGTTTGACCTCCCCAAAATGCATCACCTCACACTTCTCCAGGTTGAATTCCATTTGCCACTTTTCTGCCCATCTGACCAGACCATCAATATCTTCCTGCAGCCTACAGCTATCCTCCTCGCTATCTACCACACGGCCAATCTTTGTGTCGTCTGCAAACTTCTTGATCATGCCCCCTACATTTACATCCAAATAGTTAATATATACCACAAAAAGCAGGGACCCAGTACTGAGCCCTGCGGAATGTCACTGGAAACAGCCCTCCAGTCGCTAAAACAGCCGTCAACAATTACCCTTTGTTTCCTGTCACTGAGCCAATTTTGTATCCACATTTCTGCATTTCCCTGGATCCCATGGGATTTTATTCTTTAACCAGTCTGCCATGTGGGACCTTGTCAAAAGCCTTGCTAAAATCCATGTAGACCACATCAACTGCACTACCCTCATCTATCTTCCTTGTTACTTCTTCAAAAAATTTGATCAAGTTGGTCAAACAAGATCTTCCCTTAACAAATCCATGCTGACTATTCTTGATTAACCTGTGCCTTTCTAAGTGACAGTTTATCCTGCCTCTCAGAATAGATTCCAATAATTTGCCCACTGAGGTTAGACTGACTGGCCTGTAATTATTCGGTCTATCCTTCACTCCCTTTTTAAACAATGGTACAATGTTAGCAATTCTCCAATCTTCCGGCACCAAACCTGTATCCAGTGAGGACGGGAAAATGATAGTCAGACCCTCTGCTATTTCCTCTCTTGCTTCTTTTAACAGCCTAGGGTACATTTCATCTGGCCCTGGTGATTTATCATCTTTCAAGGATGATAATCCCATCAATACTTCCTCTCTCCCTATGTTTATCACATCCAATACTTCATACTCTTCCTCCTTAACTACAATATCTGCATGGTCCCCTTCTTTTGTGAAGACAGACGCAAAGTATTCATTAAGAACCATACCAATATCTTCCGCTCCAATACATAGGTTACCTTTTTGGTCTTTCCTTTGTTATCCTCTTACTCTTAATAGAACATAGAACATTACAGCGCAGTACAGGCCCTTCAGCCCTCGATGTTGCGCCGACCTGTGAAACCATCTGACCTACACTATTCCATTTTCATCCATATGTCTATCCAATGACCACTTAAATGCCCTTAAAGTTGGCGAGTCTACTACTGTTGCAGGCAGGGCGTTCCACGCCCCTACTACTCTCTGTGTAAAGAAACTACCTCTGACATCTGTCCTATATCTATCACCCCTCAACTTAAAGCTATGTCCCCTCGTGTTTGCCATCACCATCCGAGGAAAAAGGCTCTCACTATCCACCCTATCTAACCCTCTGATTATCTTATATGTCTCTATTAAGTCACCTCTTCTCCTCCTTCTCTCTAACGAAAACAACCTCAAGTCCCTCAGCCTTTCCTCGTAAGACCTTCCCTCCATACCAGGCAACATCCTAATAAATCTTTTCCAAAGCTTCCACATCCTTCCTATAATGCGGTGACCAGAACTGCACGCAATACTCCAGGTGCGGCCGCACCAGAGTTCTGTACAACTGCAGCATGACCTCGTGGCTCCTAAACTCAATCCCCCTACTAATAAAAGCTAACACACCATATGCCTTCTTAACAGCTCTATTAACCTGGGTGGCAACTTTCATCGATTTATGTACCTGGACACCAAGATCTCTCTGCTCATCTACACTACCAAGAATCTTCCCATTAGCCCAGTATTCTGCAATCCTGTTACTCCTTCCGAAGTGAATCACCTCACACTTTTCCGCATTAAACTCCATTTGCCATCTCTCAGCCCAGCTCTGCAGCCTATCTATGTCCCTCTGTAACGTACAACATCCTTCGGCACTATCCACAACTCCACCGACCTTCGTGTCATCCGCAAATTTACTAACCCACCCTTCTACACCCTCATCCAGGTCATTTATAAAAATGACAAACAGCAGTGGCCCCAAAACAGATCCTTGCGGTACACCACTAGAAACTATACTCCAGGATGAACATTTGCCATCAACCACCACCCTCTGTCTTCTTTCAGCTAGCCAATTTCTGATCCAAAGCACTAATTCACCTTCAATCCCATACTTCTGTATTTTCTGCAATAGCCTACCGTGGGGAACTTTATCAAACGCCTTACTGAAATCCATATAGACCACATCCACAGCTTTACCCTCATCCACCTGTTTGGTCACGTTGTCAAAAAACTCAATAAGGTTTGTGAGGCACGACCTACCCTTCACAAAACCATGCTGACTATCTCTAATGAACTTATTCTTTTCAAGATGATTATAAATCCTATCTCTTATAACCTTTTCCAACATTTTACCCACAACCGAAGTAAGGCTCACAGGTCTATAATTACCAGGGCTGTCTCTACTCCCCTTTTTGAACATGGGGACAACATTTGCTATCCTCCAGTCTTCCGGCACTATTCCTGTCGACAATGACGACATAAAGATCAAGGTCAAAGGCTCTGCAATCTCCTCCCTGGCTTCCCAGAGAATCCTAGTATAAATCCCATCTGGCCCAGGGGACTTATCTATTTTCACACTTTCCAAAATTGCTAACACCTCCTCCTTGTGAACCTCAATCCCATCTAGCCTAGTGGTCTGTATCTCAGTATTCTCCTCGACAACATTTTCTTTCTCTACTGTAAATACTGACGATAAATATTCATTTAACGCTTCCCCTAGCTCCTCTGATTCCACACACAACTTCCCACTACTATCCTTGATTGGCCCTAATCTAACTCTAGTCATTCTTTTATTCCTGATATACCTATAGAAAGCCTTAGGGTTTTCCTTGATCCTATCCGCCAATGACTTCTCGTGTCCTCTCCTCGCTCTTCTTAGCTCTCCCTTTAGATCCTTCCTGGCTAGCTTGTAACTCTCAAGCGCCCTAACTGAGCCTTCACGTCTCATCCTAACATAAGCCGCCTTCTTCCTCTTGACAAGCGCTTCAACTTCTTTAGTAAACCACGGCTCCCTCGCTCGACAACTTCCTCCCTGCCTGACAGGTACATACTTATCAAGGACACGCAGTAGCTGCTCCCTGAATAAGCTCCACATTTCGATTGTGCCCATCCCCTGCAGTTTCCTTCCCCATCCTACGCATCCTAAATCTTGCCTAATCGCATCATAATTTCCTTTCCCCCAGCTATAATTCTTGCCCTGCGGTATATACCTGTCCCTGCCCATCGCTAAGGTAAACCTAACCGAATTGTGATCACTATCACCAAAGTGCTCACCTACATCTAAATCTAACACCTGGCCGGGTTCATTACCCAGTACCAAATCCAATGTGGCATCGCCCCTGGTTGGCCTGTCTACATACTGTGTCAGAAAACCCTCCTGCACACACTGGACAAAAACTGACCCATCTAAAGTACTCGAACTATAGTATTTCCAGTCAATATTTGGAAAGTTAAAGTCCCCCATAACAACTACCCTGTTACTCTCGCTCCTGTTGAGAATCATCTTCGCTATCCTTTCCTCTACATCTCTGGAACTATTCGGAGGTCTATAGAAAACTCCCAACAGGGTGACCTCTCCTGTTTCTAACCTCGGCCCATACTACCTCAGTAGACGAGTCCTCAAACGTCCTTTCTGTCGCTGTAATACTCTCCTTGATTAACAATGCCACACCCCCCCCCCCCCTTTTACCATCTTCTCTGTTCTTACTGAAACATCTAAATCCCGGAACCTGCAACATCCATTCCTGCCCCTGCTCTACCCATGTCTCCGAAATGGCCACTACATCGAGATCCCAGGTACCAACCCATGCTGCAAGCTCACCCACCTTATTCTGTTCTTCTGTTCTTCTATCTCCCTCTGACAGTTTGGGGGTCTATAGTACACTCCCAGCAGTGTGATTGCCCCTTTTTTGTTCCTTAGCTCAATCCATATGGCCTCATTTGATGAACCTTCCAACATATCATCCCTCCTCACAGCTGTAATAGTTTCCTTGACCAAAATTGTCACTCCCCCTCCTTTCTTATCCCCCTCCCTATCGTGTCTGAAAACCCTGCAACCAGGAATGTTGAGCTGCCATTCCTGTCACTCCTTAAGCCATGTTTCTGTAATAGCTATGATATGATACTGCCACGTGTCTATCTGTGTCCTCAGCTCATCTGCTTTATTTGCTGTACTCCTTGCATTGAAATAGATACCCTTGAGCACTGACAAACTCTTATTTTTATTTTCTAACCCTCGTTTCCTCTGTCTTCCAGACTCATCCATTAATTTTCCACCTTCCATTTTAATTTCTGATTTTGTCCCAGCTGTGTCTACCCTGAGGTCCCCATCCCCCTGCCAAACTAGTTTAAACCTTCCTCAACAGCACTAGCAAAACGGTGCAACCCGTCCGGCCTGTACAGGTCCCATCTCCCCAGAGCCGGTCCCAATGTCCCAGGAATCTGAAGCCCTCCCTCCTGCACCATCTTTCCAGCCACGCATTCATCTGTCTTATCCTTCTTTTTATATACTCACTTGCATGTGGCGCTGGGAGTAATCCGGAGATTACTACTTTTGAGGTCCTGCTTGCTAATTTCTTACCTAGCTCTCTAAATTCTGACTGCAGGACCATATCCCTCTTTCTACCTGTCATTGGTTCCGATTTGGACCACGACTGCTGGCTGTTCACCCTCCCCCTTCAGGATGCTCTGCACCCGCTCAGTGATATCCTTCATCCTGGCACCAGGGAGGCAACACATCATCCTGGATTCACGTCTGCGGCCACAGAAACACCTGTCTGTTCCCCTGACTATTGAATCATCTATCACTATGGCTCTTCCAGTCTTCCCTGTGCCCCACTGTGCAGCTGAGCCACCTGTGGTGCCATGGACTTGGCTCTGGCTGCACTCCCCAGGTGAAGCATCACTTTCCTCAGTATTCAGCACTGAATACCTGTTGGAGAGTGAGATGCACTCAGGGATCTCCTGCACTACCTGCCTGATTCTTTTTGACTGCCTGGCGGTCATCCATTCCCGCTCTCCCTGCATACTCTTAAGCTATGTGGTGACCACATCTATAAACATGTTATCCACGTGGCTCTCATCCTCATGAATGCACTGCAGTGTCGCCAGCTGCTGCTCAAGTTCCAAAACCCGGAGCTCAAGCTGCCGCAATTGACAACACTTCCTACACATATGATTCTCCAGGATACAGGAAGTATCCTGGAGCTCCCACATACCACAGGAGGTGCACTCTCGAGGTTGAAGTCAGGAGTTTCTGCATGGGTCTTCATGCAACTGAGCAGGATCATTTTTGACGTGCAGATCGTGGGATCCGGAGGTGCAGGATTTACTTCCTTTTCTTTCCTTCTCTGCCTCATCATTAAAGTGAGATGCAGTTCGATGTGATGCAGTCGGGTGTGGTGCAGTCGGGTGTGGTGCAGTCGGGTGTGGTGCAGTCGGGTGTGGTGCAGTTTGATGGACGAGTTGTTGCTATTCTGAGTGATTGCTAGCAAGTTCCACCCAGTTGTTAAATTCAATGCAGTCACACTTCAAGTAGAACTTCAGAGTGTCTTTGAAGCGTTTTCTTTGTCATTCTCTGGAACACTGGCCGTCTGAGAGTTGAGAAAACAGGACCTGGCGGGGAAGACAGTTTTCGGCCATCCAGACACAGTGTCCAGTCCATTGAAGTTGGTTTTATTGGATGTTTGCCTGAATGTCTGTGGAGCAGCTTCAAGAAGGACACTAGTGTTTGTTCAATGGTCCTCCCATTGAATCCGGAAGATGTGGCAGAGACATTGCTGATGGAGTTTCTCCAGTGCTCTTATGTGTCACTGATATACAGTCCAGGTCTCACTGCAGTACAGGAATGTGGTGATAACAACTGCTCTGTACAATAGGACTTTTATTGATTTGCAGAGGTCTTTGTTGTCAAACACTAGCTGCCATAGTTTGTAAAAGGCTGAGCTGGCGCAGTTGATCTGGTGTTGGATCTCTTCGTCAATGGTGACCTTTTGAGAAAGGTTGCTGCCAAAGTATGGGAAGTGCTCAATATATTCAGAAGTCTCTCCTTCAACACATATGGGAGGTGGAATATTTGGCTGACCAGGTGTGGGTTGATATGCGAGTTTTCTTTTGGCAACATGCAAGGACAGGTCAAATTTCTTGTATGCAGAATTGAAGAGATCGAGAGTGGTTTGCAAATCATGTGCAGAATGGACAACGGCACTGCAGTCATCCACAAACTGTAGATTATGTTTGTCTATGGTGGTCAGTTTAGTTTCGGCATGGAGGCGACTGAGGTTAAGGAATTTTCCATCTAGGCTGTATTTAACACTCACACCATAGGGCAGCTGATCTTTCATGAGGTGAATAGACACTGACCAGTAGATTGTCAATAGTATGGGGGCAATCACACAAGCCTTGCCTGACCCCGGTCTGGATTTTGAAGGCGTCTGTTTCAGATTTCCCACTCAAGACAGTTGCAGTCATATCATCATGGAGCAATTGCAGGATTGTGATGAAGTTTCTTGGACATCCAAATGGTTAGAGTTCTAGACTAAGCTCTTGTGTCCCAGACCATTGTGTTTGGACATTGCCGTCACCAGGACTGGTTAGACAAACATAATGCTGAAATATGTGACTTCCTGGAACAAAAAGGAGCAGCCTTCATTGCCTGGCAGAACAACCCAAGGTCACAAGTCAAGAAGGCAGCATTCCAACAGCTCAAGACTGACACCCAAAGAAAACTCCGGAAGAGAAATCCCGAGAGATCTAACAGTGTTCTGATCATCACGACATGCGAAGCCTTTTTGAAGCAACCAGAGCCATCTATCGACCAAGGTCAAGAGGACGAAATCCCCTTCGCTCACAGGATGGTGTCTCTCTTCTTAAGGATGACAATGCCATCCGTCAACACTGGAAAGAACATTTTCAACATCTCCTCAGCCGTGACTGCACGGTGGCAGCTGATATTCTTTAGACTATTCCTCAGTAAAGCCTGACTTGGGGATAAAATTAAAACCTAACACGGACCCAACCTGACCACAGCCAACCTGAACCCAACCCGAGCCCGAGCCCTTCAGTCATAGAGTCATAGAGTTATACAGCACAGAAACAGGCCCTTCAGCCCATCGTGTCTGTGCCAGCCATCAAGCACCTATCTATTCTAATCCCATTTTCCAGCACTTGGCCCATAGCCCTGTATGCTATGGCGTTTCAAGTGCTCATCTAAATACTTCTGAAATGTTGTGAGGGTTCCTGCCTCTACCACCCCTTCAGGCAGTGTGTTCCAGATTCCAACCACCCTCTGGGTGAAAAGTTTTTCCTCAAATCCCCTCTAAACCTCCTGCCCCTTACCTTAAATCTTTGCCCCCTGGTTATTGACCCCTCCGCTAAGTGAAAAAGTTTCTTCCTATCTAACCTATCAATGCCCCTCATAATCTTGTACACCTCAATCAGGTCCCCCCTCAGCCTTCTCTGCTCCAAAGAAAACAACCCTAACCTTTTCAGTCTCTCTTCATAGCTGAAATGCTCCAGCCCAGCAACATCCTGGTGAATCTCCTCTGCACCCTCTCCAGTGCAATCACATCCTTCCTATAGTGTGGTGCCCAGAACTGTACACAGTACTCCAGCTGTGGCCGAACTAGCATTTTATACAACTCCATCATAACCTCCCTGCTCTTGTATTCTATGCCTCGATTAATAAAAGCAAGTATCCCATATGCCTTCCTAACCACCTTATCTTCCTGTGCTGCCGCCTTCAGTAATCTGTGAACAAGTATACCAAGGTCTCTCTGACCCTCTGTACTTCCTAGGGTCCTACTATCCATTGTAAATTCCCTTGCCTTGTTAGTCCTCCCAAAATGCATCACCTCACACTTCTCAGGATTAAATTCCATTTGCCACTGCTCCACCCATCTTACCAGCCCATCTATATCAACCTGTAATCGAAGGCTTTCCTCCTCACTATTTACGACACCACCAATTTTCATGTCATCTGCGAACTTAATGATCATACCTCCTATATTCAAGTCTAAATCATTAATGTGCACTACAAACAGCAAGGGTCCCAGCACCGATCCCTGTGGTACACCAATGGTCACAGGCTTCCACTCACAAAAATAACCCTCAAGCATTACCCTCTGCCTCCTGCCACTAAGCCAATTTTGGATCCATTTTGCCAAATTGCCCTGGATCCCATGGGCTGTTACTTTCTTCACCAATCTCCCATGCGAGACCTTATCAAAATCCTTACTGAAATCCATGTAGACTACATCAACTGCTTTACCCTCATCTACACATCTAGTCACCTCCTCGAAAAATTCAATCAAGTTAGTTCGACACGATCTCTCGTTGACAAAGCCATGCTGACTATCCCTGAATAATCCCTGCCCCTCCAAGTGGAGATTAATCCTGTCCCTCAGAATTTTTTCAAATATTTTCCCAACCACTGATGTTAGACTCACCGGCCTGTAATTACCTGGTTTATCCCTGCTACCCTTCTTGAATAATGGTACTGCATTCACTGTCCTCCAGTCCTCTTTAATTTTTTTTGCGCCCGACCCAACATGAATCTCCTTCATCTATTCCGGCAGCTGGAGTTGTGGGGAATCATGGGTAAGCCTGATCCTGTGACTTCCTAGAAGCAGTGTCCAGCCTGAACCAAGCCGAGCCCGAATGCTGGACTCGGAATTTTGACCCAACCCGACCCGAACCCGACACATGTAGTTGGGTTCGGGTCGGGAAGTAAGGCTTTATCCCCCAGTATCCTGTGGGAGAATCCATGGATGAACCACCATTAATGGAAGAGCTGCAATAAGCAATCAAACGGATGAAAAACAACAAAGCATGTGGCCCCGATAGTATTCCAGCTGAGGTCGTCAAACCTCGTGGGCTTTTGCCCATGTCAAGACTCCATGCACTCATCCTACGGATTTGGGAGGAAAAAGAATTCCCCCCCCACCCCCCTCCCCGACCCCCAACTTCAGAAATGTGACAATCGTAACTATCTTCAAGAACAGAGATGAATCATGCTGAGTGAACTATCGAGGTATTTTCTGTCTTGTCCATTGCAGGGAAAATCCCAACACCATTCTCCTGAATTGTCCATTTCCTTTGGCTGAGGAAACCCTCCCAGAGACACAGGGGGAATTTTATGCCCTCCACTGAGGTGGGTTTGGGGTCGGGGAGAGCATATAATCGAGCCTGCCACCATCCCGTCTCCACTCAAATTAAGCCCAGGGTGGGAAGGCCTGTGAACTGCCTTCCCATACCGCCACCAGCTGAGGCCCTTAAGTGAGCAATTAAGGACCACATCCCGCCGCTGCCAGAATTAGCCCAGTAGGGGGCGCGTCTGTTGCCGCACGAGGAGCACATCAAACCCATGCAGGTAGCTTGCTGGCTTTGGGATGTTGGGTGGAGGGGGGGGGGGTGGTCAGGGGTCCCTTGTTAAAAGGAAATTAGTGCCTGATCGAGGGACACAGCATTCGGGAGAAAGGGCGGGCCTGCTGACAGCCATCCCCCACCCTTGCTGCTGACCCCCCAACATCCCCCATCCCTATGACCCCCACCTCGCGAAAACCCTCCCACTGTGACTTGCCTGTGGTCTGGCCCCAGCGCCTTGGGTGAGTCCAGTACTGGCAGCAGAACCGCCTCCGCATGGCACTGCTCAGTTAAAGAGCTGCTGGCCTCTGATTGGCTGACGGCTTTCAGCAGGTGGGACTTCTGCTGCCCAGGTGCTTGATCTCAGTGAAGGCCCGCTGCTGTCCACTTACGTGCCTAATTGGCACTTGATCCAGTGGGCCTTCCCCAGAGGAGGCAACGTGGGGCTCCTGCTGGCAGTTTTGCCAGTGGTTGAGATCCCCGTCACTGAGACAAAATCCTGACCACAGTGTGGCTTTAGACCTTCCAGAGGAATCCGAACAAATCCAAGAAAAATATTAAATATAACTTCAGGAACTCTTGATTGAATTCATCGATCTACCAAAGCAAATCGTGAGGCTCTGTGGAGTTTGCTCCTTCTGTGCTGTAAAATTCTGTAATTTAGCATCGATTTATAGATATTTCTGTTTATTTTGGATGGGCTGAAAATATATATGGAAAGCTAACATGCAGGTGCAGCAAGCAATTAAGAAAGCTAATGTTATGTTAGCCTTTGTTGCAAGAGGATTTGAGTACAGGAGTAGCGTAGTCTGATTTCAATTGTATAGAATCTTGGTTAGACCGCACCTGGAGTACTGTGTGTAGTTTTGGTCCCCTTACCTCAGGAAGGATATTATTGCCATAGAGGGAGTGCAATGAAGATTCACCAGACTTGTTCCCGGGATGGCGGGATGTCCTATGAAGAGAGATTGGGGAAACTGGGCCTGTATTTTCTAGAGTTTCGTAGAATGAGAGGAGATCTCGTTGAAACCTACAAAATACTTAAAGGGATAGACAGGGTAGATGCAGGTAAGATGTTTTCCCTGGTTGGGGAGTCTAGAACCAGGGACACAATTTCAAAATAAGGGGGAAGTCACTTAGGACAGAGATGAGGAGAAATTTCTTTACTCAGAGTGTTGTGAATCTTTGGAATTCTTTACCCCAGAGGGCTGTGGAAGCTCAGTCATTGAGTATGTTTAAAGCAGAGATTGTCAGATTTCTAAATATGAACATACAAACATATGAATTAGGAGCAGGAGTAGGCCACTCGGCCTCTCGAGCCTGCTCCGCCATTCAATAAGTTCATGGCTGAACTGATTACTCCACATTCCCACCTACCCCCTGATAACCTTCCACCCCCTTGCTTATCAAGAATCTATCTACCTCTGCCTTTAAAATATTTAAAGACTCTGCTTCCACCACCTTTTGAAGAAGAGAATTCCAAAGATTCTCAAACCTCTGAGAGAAAAAAAATTCTCCTCATCTCTGTCCTAAATAGGCGACCCCTTTTTAAACAGTGACCCCTAATTCTCCCACAAGGGGAAACATCCTTTCCACACCCACCCTGTCAAGACCCCTCAGGATCTTATATGTTTCAATCAAGTCACCTCTTACTCTCCTAAACTCCAGTGGATACAAGCCTAGCCTGTCCAACCTTTCCTCATAAGACAGGCTACCCATTCAAGGTATTAGTCTAGTAAGCCTTCTCTGTACTGCCTCCAACGCATTTACATCCTGTTCCAAATGACATAAATGGATATGGGGATAGTGTGGGAAAAAGGCATTAAAGTGGATGATCAGCCATGATCGTATTGAATGGAGGGGCAGGATCGATGGGCTGAATGGCCTACTCCTGTAGTCCTCGAGGCGGCCAACATCCCCAGCTTATACACACTACTGAGTCAGCGGCGCTTGAGATGGCTTGGCCATGTGAGCCGCATGGAAGATGGCAGGATCCCCAAGGACACATTGTACAGCGAGCTCGCCACTGGTATCAGACCCACCGGCCGTCCATGTCTCCACTTTAAAGACGCCTGCAAACGCGACATGAAATCCTGTAACATTGATCACAATTCGTGGGAGTCAGTTGCCAGCGATCGCCAGAGCTGGCGGGCAGCCATAAAGGTGGGGCTAAAGTATGGCGAGTCGAAGAGACTTAGCAGTTGGCAGGAAAAAAGACAGAAGCGCAAGGGGAGAGCCAACTGTGTAACAGCCCCGACAACCAGTTTTTTCTGCAGCACCTGTGGAAGAGTCTGTCACTCTAGAATTGGCCTTTATAGCCACTCCAGGCGCTGCTTCACAAACCACTGACCACCTCCAGGCGCTTACCCATTGTCTCCCGAAACAAGGAGGCCAAAGAAGAAGAATATATATATATATATATATATAATATATATATGCTGCTGTTGATTTTGGATGGGTTTATATATATATATATATGTATGTATATATAGACTGGATTAATTATATTGGCAAAGGGAGCCTCAAGGGAGAGTTCATTGAATGTATTGGAAATTGTTTTTTGGAGCAATATGTTGTGGAACCAACCCAGGAGCAGGCTATTCTAGATTTAGTATTGTGTAATGAAGTGGGATTAATTAATGATCTCATTGTTAAGGATCCTCTAGGGAAGAGTGATCATAGCATGCTAGAATTTCAAATTCAGTTTGAGAGCGAGAAGCTGGAGTCCCACACGAGCGTTCTGGAGTTAAACAAAGGTAATTACATAGACACGAGGACAGATTTTGGCCTGAGTGGACTGGGCAGGAAGACTACAAGGTAGGACAATTGATGAGCAGGTGTTTAAGGAGATATTCAAATCCTCCCAACTAAAATATATTCCAGAGAGGAAGAAAGATTGTAAGAGGGGGAAAAAACATCCATGGCTAAGCAACGAAGTTAAGAATAACATAAAGACAAAAACTAAGGCATACCATATTGCAAAGGCCAGTGGCAGGCTGGAACATTGGGAAACTTTTAAAAATCAATAATGGGTTACTAAAAAGGTAATATAAAGAGCAAAGGTAAATTATGAAAGAAAACTAGTGCAAAATATAAAAACAAATAGCAAAAGCTTCGAGAAGTATATAAAAGGGAAGAGAATAGCTAACGTGAATGTTGGTCCCTTGGAGGATGAGACTGGGGAGTTAATAGAGGGGAACACAGAAATGGCGGAGACACTAAATCAGTATTTTGCCTCAGTTTTCACGGTGGAGGACACTAGTACCATCCCAATAGTAACAGGTAATGCAGAGGTTATAGAAAGGGGGAAACTTAGAAAAATCATCATCTCTAGGGAAAAAGTACTGAGCAAACTATTGGGATTGAAGGCAGACAAGTCCCCAGGGCCTGATGGTCTACATCCCAGGGTCTTAAAGGAAGTGGCAGCGGAGATAGTAGATCCATTGGTTATAATATTCCAAAATTCTCTGGATACGGGAAAAGTTCCAGTGGATTGGAAAGAAGCTAATGTAACACCCTTATTCAAAAAGGGAGGGAAGCAGGAAGTAGGAAACTATAGACCAGTTAGTTTAACATCTGTCGTTGGGAAATTGTTAGAATCCATTATTAAGGAAGTAATAACAGGACATTTAGAAAGTCAAAACGCAATCCATCAGAGTCAGCATGGTTTTATGAAGGGTAAATCGTGTTTGACTAATTTGCCAGAGTTCTTCAAAGATGTAACAAGTAAAGTGGATAATGGGGATCCTGTAGATGTAGTATATCTGGACTTCCAGAAGGCATTTGATAAGGTGCCGCACAAAAGGTTAATACACAAGGTAAGATCACATGGGGTTAGGGGCAATTTATTAGCTTGGATTGAGGATTAGCTAACCATCAGTAAACAGAGAGTCGGCATAAATGGGTCCTTTTCTGGTTGGCACGATGTAATTAGTGGGGTGCCACAGGGTTTGGTCCTCGGGCCCCAACTATTCACAATCTATATTAATGACTTGGATGCAGGGATAGACGGTACTATAGCCAAATTTGCAGATGACACTAAAATAGGTGGGATAGTAAGTTGCAATAAAGAAATAAGAAATTTACAAATGGATATGGATAGGTTAGGTGAATGGGCCAAAATTGGGCAGATGGAGTTTAACGTGGATAAGAGTGAGTTTATCCGTTTTTGTCAGAAGAATAGAAAGGCAAATTATTATCTAAATGGAGAGAAACTTCAGTGTGCTTCGGTGCAGAGGGATCTGGGTGTCCTCAAGCATGAATCGCAGAAAACTAGTATGCAGGTGCAGCAGGTAATAAGGAAGGCAAATGGAATTTTGGCATTTATTGCTAAAGGAATAGAATATAAAAGTAGGGAAGTGTTGCTGCAACTGTACAAGGCATTAGTGAGACCGCACCTGGAGTATTGTGTACAGTTTTGGTCCCCTTACTTGAGGAGGGATGTAGTTGCATTGGAGGCAGTTCAGAGGAGGTTCACTAGATTGATTCCAGAGATGAGGGTTTTGTCTTATGAAGAGAGATTGAGCAGTTTAGGCCTTTACTCTCTCGAGTTTAGAAGAATGAGAGGAGATCTAATTGAGGTATGTAAGATGATTAAGGGGATTGACAAAGTAGATGTAGAGAGGATGTTTCCTCTTGTGGGGCAATCTAGAATGAGAGTTCATAGTTTTAGGATAAGGGGTAGCAGATTTAAAACAGAGATGAGGAGAAATTACTTCTCTCAAAGGGTCGTGAGTCTGTGGAATTCATTACCCCAGAGTGCGGTGGATGCCGGGACATTGAGTAAATTTAAGGAGGAGATAGACAGATTTTTAATTAGTAATGGGTTGAAGGGTTATGGAGAACGGGCAGGAAAGTGGAGTTGAGGCCGAGATGAGATCAGCCATGATCGTATTGAATGGCGGAGCAGGCTCGAGGGGCTGAATTGCCTACTCCTGCTCCTAGATCTTATGTTCTTATATGTACATGCTGCTGTTGTTTATTTTAGATGCGAAGGGTTTTTGCGTTTCCAGCGCTTGTTCCAAAAGCAATGTTTTTTAAGATTGTGGGACCTGAATGAGAGGCTTTCTTTAAATATTAATGTCGGGATTTGTAATTAATTGTTTTCTCTCCCTTTCTCCCCTTTTTTTCAAATGGATTTAGGGTCTCCCGGGACCACCAGGTGAGAAGGGTGAAACTGGTGATGTTGGTGCCATGGTAAGTGACCTTTACTCATTGAAACTAGAATCTTTCGGGAATCTGGAATCTAACGCAGTACTCCCACTCAGTCCTTGGTAAAGGGAAATTTAGATCCCCATAATCTTTGGGCCCCATCCTGAGGTCAGAGAGTGACCAAACACTGCTCTTGACCAATTAGCTCATGTCCCAGAGTCACTGTGTATCCAAACTCTGCTCTTGACCATTCGAATCAATGATAGCCAGATTGTCCAGGATGTTGACTTTCTGTCCTAAATACGCTGGATGTTTGTTTGATAAATGGAGTCAATCGGATGAAATTTTAGAGAAATCCAAGAAACTGCCAGCACGAAGGCTCAGCAATTAAATATTCCTGACGCCATGGGTGGACCCTGCAGTATCCCAGCATTCTCTATTTGGTAACCTATGCATTCATAACATTACAATTTAACTGGCTCAGTAACTATAGCAACTTCCCATTCAATTGCTGTCTCATTTAATTAGATATTGCAATTTTGGATAACAACATCATCAATGATCTTTTTTCCCGCAGGGACCTCCTGGACCTCCAGGCTCTCGAGGACCTCAGGGCCCCAGTGGGGCTGATGTAAGTATAATTCAAATGAAGCTTTATTACTTTGTGTCTGAGAAATCTTCCCTTTTAATTCTATTTTTCTCTTTTTTTAGGGAGCTCAAGGACCATCTGGTGGTATTGGTTCTCATGGTGGTGTTGGTGAGAAGGTGGGATACTTTGATCAGAAAATACCCTCCCTGTCACTCTTTCAAGCCTTGGATTCTCTATAGCACTGAGTCTTGTAGTTTACAAACACATTGGAAGCAGGATAACAGACCGGAAAGCCCCACCCCTACTCACCATGAGATATCCTCTCGCAAAACACAAAAGGGTAAAGATTGACAAATCACTAAAAATAGCAGCACAGGTTAAAAAGATCATAAAAAAGCAAACCAAGCACCAGGGTTCACTTCTAGAGAGATAGAGTTGAAAAGCAGAGACGTTATGTTAAACTTATACAGAATCTTGGAGCACTGTGAACAGCGCTAGTCTCTATATTATAGAAAGGATACAGTGACAAAGAACAAAGAAAATTACAGCACAGGAACAGGCCCTTCGGCCCTCCAAGCCTGCGCCGATCCAGATCCTCTATCTAAACATGTCGCCTATTTTCTAAGGGTCTGTATCTCTTTGCTTCCTGCCCATTCATGTATCTGTCTAGATACATCTTAAAAGACGCTATCGTGCCCGCGTCTACCACCTCCACTGGCAACGCGTTCCAGACACCCACCACCCTCTGCGTAAAGAACTTTCCACGCATATCCCCCCTAAACTTTTCCCCTCTCACTTTGAACTCGTGACCCCTAGTAATTGAATCCCCCACTCTGGGGAAAAAGCTTCTTGCTATCCACCCTGTCTATACCTCTCATGATTTTGTACACCTCAATCAGGTCCCCCCTCAACCTCCATCTTTCTAATGAAAATAATCCTAATCTACTCAACCTCTCTTCATAGCTAGCGCCCTCCGTACCAGGCAACATCCTGGTGAACCTCCTCTGCACCCTCTCCAAAGCATCTACATCCTTTTGGTAATGTGGCGACCAGAACTGCACGCAGTATTCCAAATGTGGCCGAACCAAAGTCCTATACAACTGTAACATGACCTGCCAACTCTTGTACTCAATACCCCGTCCGATGAAGGAAAGCATGCCGTATGCCTTCTTGACCACTCTATTGACCTGCGTTGCCACCTTTAGGGAACAATGGACCTGAACACCCAAATCTCTCTGTACATCAATTTTCCCCAGGACTTTTCCATTTACTGTATAATTCACTCTTGAATTGGATCTTCCAAAATGCATCACCTCGCATTTGCCCTGATTGAACTCCATCTGCCATTTCTCTGCCCAACTCTCCAATCTATCTATATTCTGCTGTATTCTCTGACAGTCCCCTTCACTATCTGCTGCTCCAACAATCTTAGTGTCGTCTGCAAACTTGCTAATCAGACCACCTATACTTTCCTCCAAATCATTTATGTATATCACAAACAACAGTGGTCCCAGCACGGATCCCTGTGGAACACCACTGGTCACACGTCTCCATTTTGAGAAACTCCCTTCCACTGCTACTCTGTCTCCTGTTGCCCAGCCAGTTCTTCAACCATCTAGCTAGTACACCCTGGACCCCATGCGACTTCACTTTCTCCATCAGCCTACCATGGGGAACCTTATCAAACGCCTTACTGAAGTCCATGTATATGACATCTACAGCCCTTCCCTCATCAATCAACTTTGTCACTTTCTCAAAGAATTCTATTAAGTTGGTAAGACATGACCTTCCCTGCACAAAACCATGTTGCCTATCACTGATAAGCCCATTTTCTTCCAAATGGGAATAGATCCTATCCCTCAGTATCTTCTCCAGCAGCTTCCCTACCACTGACGTCAGGCTCACCGGTCTATAATTACCTGGATTTGCCCTGCTACCCTTCTTAAACAAGGGGACAACATTAGCAATTCTCCAGTCCTCCGGGACCTCACCCGTGCTTAAGGATGCTGCAAAGATATCTGTTAAGGCCCCAGCTATTTCCTCTCTCGCTTCCCTCAGTAACCTGCGATAGATCCCATCCGGACCTGGGGGTTTGTCCACCTTAATGCTTTTTAGAATACCCAACACTTCCTCCCTCCTTATGCCGACTTGACCTAGAGTAATCAAACATCTGTTCCTAACCTCAACATCCGTCATGTCCCTCTCCTCGGTGAATACCGATGCAAAGTACTCGTTTAGAATCTCACCCATTTTCTCTGACTCCACGCATAACTTTCCTCCTTTGTCCTTGATTGGGCCAATCATTTCTCTAGTTACCCTCTTGCTCCTTATATATGAATAAAAGGCTTTGGGATTTTCCTTAACCCTGTTTGCTGAAGATATTTCATGACCTCTTTTAGCCCTCTTAATTCCTCGTTTCAGATTGGTCATACATTCCCGATATTCTTTCAAAGCTTCGTCTTTCTTCAGCCGCCTAGACCTTATGTATGCTTCCTTTTTCCTCTTAGCTAGTCTCACAATTTCACCTGTCATCCATGGTTCCCTAATCTTGCCATTTCTATCCCTCATTTTCACAGGAACATGTCTCTCCTGCACGCTAATGAACCTCTCTTTAAAAGCCTCCCACATATCACATGTGGATTTACCTTCAAACAGCTGCTCCCAATCTACATTCCCCAGCTCCTGCCGAATTTTGGTATAGTTGGCCTTCCCCCAATTTAGCACTCTTCCTTTGGGACCACTCTCGTCTTTGTCCACGAGTATTCGAAAACTTACGGAATTGTGATCACTATTCCCAAAGTAGTCCCCTACTGAAACTTCAACCACCTGGCCGGGCTCATTCCCCAACACTGGAGAAAGTGCAAAAAAGATTCACAAGGATGATACCAGAACTGAACGCCTAGAATTATCAGGAAAGATTGAACAGTTTGGGGCTCTTTTCTCCAGAAAAGAGAAGGCTGAGGGGTGACCTGATAGAGGGCTTTAAGAATATGAAAGGATTTGTAAGGGGAGTTGCAGAGAACATGTTTCCACTTGTGGGGGAGTCCAGAAACCACAGTCCATTAGTAATCAGGGTTAATGAACTGCACCAACTCTCGATCCCATTCCCACCAAACCCAGATCAGATTTCATTTGCTCTGGGCACATTTAGATCAAATGCAGCAACATTCCGACGAATTAATGACAGACACCAACTGTGGAATAGACCCTACAAAGAGGGTCAGAGAGTAAGAAGCAGAATTAACATCACTCATTCCAACTAAGAAGGGTACAGAACCTTAGTTAGGCCACACTTAGAATATTGTGTGCAATTCTGGTCGCCACACTACCAGAAGGACGTGGAGGCTTTGGAGAGGGTACAGAGGAGGTTTACCAGGATGTTGCCTGGTCTGGAGGGTATTAGCTATGAGGAGAGGTTGGAAAAACTCGGATTGTTTTCACTGGAACGACGGAGGTGGAGGGGCGACATGATAGAGGTTTACAAAGTTATGAGCGGCATGGACAGAGGTGGAAGGTGGGAGGTGGTGGAAACAGGTACGATAGCAATGTTTAAGAGACATCTTGACAAATATATGAATAGGAAGGGAATAGAGGGATTTGGGCCCCGGAAGTGCAGAAGGTTTTAGTTTAGGCAGGCATCAAGATCGGCGCAGGCTTGGAGGGCCGAATGGCCTGTTCCTGTGCTGTACAGTTCTTTGTTCTTGTCATTACAATCAATTTTTGCAAACAACTCTAAATTTTTTAATTTAAAGTTGTTAATACAAGCAATCTGAATTGGGAGCCAAGATATTAGAGGTTGGGGTGAATCTTATGTATATTTTAATCAGAGTTATACAGCACAGGAACAGGCCCTTCGGCCCATCGTGTCTGTGCCAGCCATCAAGCACCTAACAATTCTAATCCCATTTTCCAGCACTTGACCCGTAACCTTGTATGCTATGGAGTTTCAAGTGCTCATCTAAATACTTCTTAAATGTTGTGAGGGTTCCTGCCTCTACCACCTCTTCAGGCAGTGTGTTCCAGATTCCAACCACCCTCTGGGTGAAAAATATTTTCCTCAAATCCCTTCTAAACCTCCTGTCCCTTACCTTAAATCTATGCCCCCTTGTTATTGACACCTCCGCGAAGGGAAAATGGTTCTTCCTATCGACCTTGTCTATGCCCCTCATTATTTTGTATACCTTAATCAGGTCCCCCCTCCCCCTCTCTTCATAGCTGAAATGCTCCAGCCCAGACAACATCCTGGTGAATCTCCTTTGCACCCTCTCCAGTGCAATCACGTCCTTCCTATAGTGTGGTGCCCAGAACTGGCCGAACTAGCTTTTTATACAGCTCCATCATAACCACCCTGCTCTTATATTCTATGCCTCAGCTAATAAAGGCAAGTATCGCATAAGCCTTCTGAACCACCTTATCCACCTGTGCTGCTGCCTTCAGTGATCTATGGACAAGTACACCAAGGTCCCTCTGACCTTCTGTACTTCCTAGGGTCCTACTATCCATTGTAAATTCCCTTGCCTTGTTAGTCCTCCCAAAATGCATCACCTCACACTTCTCAGGATTAAATTCCATTTGCCACTGCTCTGCCCATCTTACCAGCCCATCTATATCGTCCCGTAATCTAAGGCTTTCCTCCTCACTATTTACGACACCACCAATTTTCATGTCATCTGTGAACTTACTGATCATAAATCCTGTATTCACGTCTAAATCATTAATGTACACTACAAACAGTAAGGATCCCAGCACCGATCCCTGCGATACACTACTGGTCACAGGCTTCCAATCGCAAAAATAACCCTCGACCATCACCTTCTGCCTCCTGCCACGAAGCCAATTTTGGATCCAATTTGCCAAATTGCCCTGGATCCCATGGGCTCTTACTTCCTTGACCAATCTCCCAGATGGGACCTTATCAAAAGCCTGACTGAAATCCATGTGTACAACATCAATTGCTTTACCCTCATCTACACATCTAGTCACCTCCCCGAAAAATTCTATCAAGTTTGTTCGACATGATCTCTCGTTGACAAAGCCATGCTGACTATCCTTGATTAATCCCTGCCTCTCCAAGTGGAGATTAATCCTGTCCCTCAGAATTATTTCCAATAGTTTCCCAACCACTGATGTCAGACTCACCAGCCTGTAATTACCTGGTTTATCCCCACTACCCTTCTTGAATAATGGTACCACATTCACTGTCCTCCAGTCCTCTGGTACCTCTCCTGTGGCCAGAGAGGATTTGAAAATTTGTGTCAGAGCCCCTGCAATCTCCTCCCTTGCCTCACATACCAGCCTGGGATACATCTCATCTGGGCCTGAGGATTTATCCACTTTTAAGCCCGCTAAAACCACTAATACCTCCTCCTTTTCAAAGCTAATATGTTCAGGTATATCACAATCCCCCTCTCTGATCTCTACACCTACATCGTCCTTCTCCATAGTGAACACAGATGAAAAGTAATTATTTAAAACATCACCTACATCCTCCAGCTCCACACACAGATTGCTACTTTGGTCCCTAATAGGCCCTACTCTTTCCCTGGTTATCCTCTTGCCCATAATATACTTATACGATGCCTTGGGATTTTCCTTTATCTTTCCACCAGTGTTTTTCATGCCGCCTCTTCACTCTCCGAATTACTTTTTAAGTACCCCCCTACACTTTCTATCCTCCTCTCGTGCCTCCCCTGTTTTCAGCCCTCTGAATCTGCCATAAGCCTCCTTTCTTTCCCTTATCCAATCCTCTATATCACTTGACAACCAGGGTTCCCTGGACTTGTTGGTCCTGCCCTTTACCTTAACGGGTACATGTTGGCTCTGAACTCTCACTATTTCCTTTTTGAATATCTCCCACTGGTCTGATGTAGACTTTCCTACAAGTAGCTGCTCCCAGTGCACTTTGGCCAGATCCTGTTTTATCATATTGAAATCGACCTTCCCCCAATTCAGTACCTTTATTTCTGGCCCGTCTTTGTCCTTTTCCATAACTATCTTAAATCTTAGAGTTATGGTCACTATCCCCGAAATGTTCCCCCACTGATACTTCTACCACTTGTCCAGCTTCATTCCCTAGGATTAGTTCGAGTACTGCCCCTCCTGGATGCACTTCAAGAATTCCACCCCCTTTAAGCCAAAAGACTTGCAGGTTGGTAGGTAAATTGGCCATTATAAATTGTCACTAGTATAGGTAGGTGGTAGGGAAATATAGGGACAGATGGGGATGTTTGGTAGGAATATGGGATTAGTGTAGGATTAGTATAAATGGGTGGTTGATGGTCGGCACAGACTCGGTGGGCCGAAGGGCCTGTTTCAGTGCTGTATCTCTAATCTAATCTAAGCCTTTTGCACGAAGACTATCCCAGTTAATATTGGGGATGTTGAAATCCCCTACTAATTACCCTATTATTTTTACACCTCTCTGAGATTTGCCTACATATCTGCTCCTCTATCTCTCCCTAACTGTTTGGAGGATGTAGTACTAGTCGGGAAAATAAACCGAGGTCTCAAGATGTCACGTGTTTTCAGTTATTTATGCAGTACAGTAATAATTATGATGAACAATAATTAAGCATCGATTCCCAGCAGCACTTACAGAAAAACCTTTGGGTTTTAGCTGGTGAATCCAAACAGGTTACAGTTTCGAGCTCCATTACCAGTTTGATCAAAGCTTAATCAAATCCCATAGTGCCTGTCCTAGTGTCCATTGCTTCGACTAATTCCTCAACACTCCAACCTGACAATCCCCCAGTATCTGCATTACCTGCTACAGCTGGAAAGTCTGTTGAGTTGGAAGCATGACGTGTTGTTAGTGGAGCGAGCTCGGGAGGAACAGGTGACCTTGGACCTATTTTTCCCAAAGTTCTCCCCCGCTGGGGGTTTTTCCTACCTCATGTCTGGGTCAGTTGTCGAATCATTGATAGAGATTGATCACTGTGATTGGTCAATAATTCCTTTATCATTGGATCATGTGTCTATCGGGATGGTAGAAGGTGAACGAGATGGATCTGGGTTTGTTATTGTCAGTAATGTCTTTGTCAGTTTTCTCTGTAAATGCCAATGTGTGTGTTGAAGAATTAGTGATAATGGGAAATCAGTGGGGCTTTCCCTGTGGGCAATGTGGAACCATGGGATTAACCCTGGAAATATTATGTGGTAAGATTAGCTTGTTAATTTTGTTATTTTTAACAAATCCAACACTCTCCTAGTCGCCTCCCTTCTCCAGCCTCTGTAAACTTCAGCTCATCCAAAACTTTGCTGCCTATGTCCGAATGTACAACAAGTCCAGTTTACCCATCACCTCCTGTGCTCGCTGATCTACGTTGGCTCCTGGTCCTGCAGAGCCTCGATTTTAAAATTCTCATCCTTGTGTTCAAATCCCTCCATGTCCTCGTCCCTCTCCATGTCCGTAATCTCCTCCAATCCCACAACCCTCTGAGATCTCTGAGCTCCTCCAGTTCTGACCTCCTGAGCATCCCAATTTTAATCATTCCACCATTGACAACTGTGCCTTCAGCTGTCTGGGCCCTAAGCTCTGGAAATCCCTCCTTCAACCTCTCTACCTCTCCTTCAAACCCATCTCTGTGACTGAGCTTTTGGTCACCTGTCCTAATTATCTCCTATGTGACTCGGTGTTGTATTTGTTTGATAATACGAACATATGAATTAGGAGCAGGAGTAGGCCACTCGGCCCTTCGAACCTGCTCCGCCATTCAATACGTTCATGGCTGAACCGATTACTCAACATTTCCACCTACCCCTGATCACCTTCCACCCCCTTGCTTATCAAGAATCTATCTACCCCTGCCTTAAAAATATTCAAAGACTGGTCTGGAGGGCATTAGCTATGAGGAGAGGTTGGGAAAACTCGGATTGTTTTAACTGGAACGACGGAGGTGGAGGGGTGACATGATAGAGGTTTACAAAGTTATGAGCGGCATGGACAGAGTGGATAGTCAGAAGCTTTTTCCCAGGGTGGAAGAGTCAGTTACTAGGGGACATAGGTTTAAGGTGCGAGGGGCAAAGTTTAGAGGGGATGTGCGAGGCAAGTTTTTTACACAGAGGGTGGTGAGTGCCTGGAACTTGCTGCCAGGGGAGGTGGTGGAAGCAGATACGATAGCGACGTTTAAGAGACATCTTGACAAATATATGAATAGGATGGGAATAGAGGGATATGGGCCCCGGAAGTGCAAAAGGTTTTAGTTTAGGCAGGCATCAAGATTGGCGCAGGCTTGGAGGGCCGAATGGCCTGTTCCTGTGCTGTAGTGTTCTTTGTTCTTTGTTCTTTGACTCTGCTTCCATCGCCTTTTGAGGAAGAGAATTCCAAAGACTCACGACCCTTGAAGAGAAAAAATGTCTCTGTCTTAAATGGACGACCCCTTATTTTTAAACAATGACCCCTAGTTTTAGATTCTCCCACAAGGGGAAACATCCTTTCCACACCCACCCTGTTAAGACCCCTCAGGATCTTATATGTTTCAATCAAGTCACCTCTTACTCTTCTAAATTCCAGTGGATACAAGCCTAGCCTGTCCAATCTTTCCTCATAAGACAGCCCGCCCATTCCAGGTGTTAGTCTAGTAAACCTTCTCTGCACTGCCTCCAATGCATTTACATCCTTCCTTAAATAAGGAGACCAATACTGTACACAGTACTCCAGATGTGGTCTCACCAATGCCCTGTATAGCTGAAACATAATCTCCCTACCTTTGTATTCAATTCCTCTAGCAATAAACAATAACATTCCATTAGCTTTCCTAATTACATGCTGAACCTCAATACTAACCTTTTGCAATTCATGCACAAGGACACCCAGATCCCTCTGCATCTCAGAGTTCTGCAATCTCTCACCATTTTGATAATATGCTTCTTTTTTATTCTTCCTGCCAAAGTGGACAATTTTACATTTTCCCACATTATATTTCATTTGCTAGGTCTTTGCCCACTCACTTAACCTATCTATATCCCTTTGTAGCCTCCTTATGTCCTCTTCACAAGTTACATTCTTACCTATCTTTGTGTCATCAGCAAATCTAGCAATCATACCTTTGGTCCCTTCATCTAAGTCATTTATATAAATTGTAAAAAGTTGAGGCCCCAGCACTGATCCCTGTGGCACACCACTCGTTACATCTTGCCAACCAGAAAATGACCCTTTTATGCCTACTCTGTTTCCTGTTAGCTAGCCAGTCTTCTATCCATGCCAATATGTTACCCTCTACACCATGAGCTTTTATTTTCTGCAATAACCTTTGATGTAGCACCTTACCAAATGCCTTCTGGAAATCTAAGTACAATACATCCACCGGTTCCCCTTTATCCACAGCACATGTAACTCCCTCAAAGAACTCCAATAAATTGGTTAAACATGATTTCCCTTTCACAAAATCATGTTGACTCTGCCTGATTACCTTGAATTTTTCTAAATGCCCTGCTATAACATCTTTAATAATAGCTCCTAATATTTTCCCTAAGACAGATGTTAAGCTAACTGGTCTGTCGTTTCCTGTTTTCTGTCTCCCTCCCTTTTACATTCACTATTTTCCAATCTAACTGAACCTTCCCTGAATCTCAGGAATTTTGGAAAATTAAAACGAACACATCAACTATCTCACTAGCCACTTCTTTTAACACCCGAGGATGAAGTCAATCAGGACCCAGGCACTTGTCAGCCCACAGCTCCAACAATTTGTTCAGTTCCACTTCCCTGGTGATTGTACTTTTCTTCGGTTCCTCCCTCCCTTCCATTTCCTGACTTACAGTTAATACTGGGATGTTACTTGTATCCTCAATAGTGAAGACCGATGCAAAATACCTGTTCAATTCATCTGCCATCTCCTTATTATCCATTATTAATTCCCCAGACTCACTTTCTATAGGACCAATGCTCACTTTGTTAACTCTTTTTTCTTTTTAAAATATCTATAGAAACTCTTACTGTGTGTCTTTATATTTCTTGCTAGCTTTCTCTCGTACTCTAATTTTACCTTCCTTACCAATCTTTTAGTCACTCTTTGCTGTTTTTTATATTCTGTCCAATCTTCTGACCTGCCTCCCATCTTTGCACAATTATAGGCTTTTTCTTTAAGTTTGATACTATCTTTAACTGTTTTAGTTAACCAAGGATGGCGGGTCCCACCCTTAGAATTTTTCTTTCTCATTGAAATGTATCTATTCTGTGTATTCTGAAATATCCCCTTACATGTCTGCCACTGCATCTCTATTGACCTATCCCTTAACCTGATTTGCCAGTTCACTTTAGCTAGCTCTGCTTTCATGCCCTCATAATTGCCCTTATTTCAGTTTAAAATATTAGTCTTGGACCCACTCTTCTCTCCCTCAAATGGAATGTAAAATTCAACCATATTATGATCACTGCTACCAAGGGGCACCTTAACTATGAGCTCATTAATTAATCCTATCTTGTTGCACAATACCAGGTCTCGTCTACCCTGCCCTCTGGTTGGCTCCAGAACATATTGCTCCAAGAAATTATCCCGCAAACATTCTATGTACTCCTCATCTAGGCTACCTCTGCCCAGCTGATTTTTCCAGTCTATATGTAGGTTAAAATCCCCCATAATTATCACTGTACCTTTCTGACAAGCTGCCATTATTTCTTCCTTTACACCACGTTCCACCGTGTGGTTAATGTTAGGCGGTCTGTACACCACTCCCACAAGTGACTTCTTGCCTTTATCATTTCTCATCTCTACCAAACTGCTTCTCCATCCTGGTTACCTGAACTTAGATCATCCCTCTCTATTGCACTAATACCATCATTAATTAACAGAGCTACCCCTCCACCTTTTCCTAGCTTCCTGTCCTTCCTAAATGCCATGTACCCTTCAATATTCAGCTCCCAATCTATATCGTCCTGCAGCCATGTCTCTGTAATGGCTATCAGATCGTACTTATTTATTTCTGTTTGCCCTCTCAGTTCATTTGTTTTGTTTCGAATGTTACGTGCATTCAGATACAGAGCCTTTAGTTTTGTCCTTTTATTATTTTTGTAACCTCTAGCCTTATCTGTTGATTTACTCTTAGATTTGTATGCTCTGTCCCTTCCTGTCACAGTCTGTTTATCATTTCCCATTAAACCCTGGCGATCTGACCCGAACCTGACTAGACCCGAGTACACTCGGGTTTGGGCTGGGTTGGGTCGAAATTCCGAGTCCAGCATTCGGGGTCGGGTCGGGCTGGACACTGCTTCCGGGAAGTCACGGGATCAGGCTTACCCATGATTCCCCACAACTCCATCTACAGGAATAGCTTGCTGCCAGAATAGATGAAGGAGATTCGTGCCGGGTCGGGTGTGAAAAATAATTAAAGGACTCTGGCCTGGGTCGGGTTCGGGTTGACTGTGGTCTGGTTGGGCCTGGGTCAGGTTTTAATTTTATACCCGAGCCAGGCTTTATTTCCCATATTAATACCTTTCTCTCTTGCCTTGTCTCTACTCTGATTTACCACATCTTCCCAAATTTAATCCCTTGCCCCCACTATTCAGTTTAAAACATTCTCTCCTTAGTAATCACTCCTTCGAAATGCCTTGGCATGTTTTACTAATAAAAACATAGAAAATTTACAGTACAGAAGGAGGCCTTTCAGCCTTTTGGGTCTGTGTCAGCTGAAAAACAGCTGTCCAGATCTTGGTGTGTAACCCTGGAGGTTACAGCACTTAATGTGCATATCCAAGTGCTTTTTAAACATGATGAGGGTTTCTGCCTGAACCACCCTCTCAGGCAGTGAGTTCCAGACCCCCAACACTTTCGGCCGAAGGGCCTGTTTCAGTGCTGTGTCTCTCTATGACTCTATGGCTATGACTTTCTGGGTGAAATAGTTACTCCTCAACTCCTCTCTAACGTTTGCACCAATTACTTTAAATCTCTGCCCCCTGGTTACTGCTAATGAAAACAGATCCTTTTGATCAACTCTGTCTAGGGCCTGCATAATTTTAACACTTCAGCCTCCTCTGTTCCAAAGTAAACAATTGCAGCCTATCCAAACTTGGTTACAGGTACTATATAAATGCAAGCTTTTATTGTTGATTGATCTTGTTTTCTGTTTCCAGGGTGAGACGGGTGAAGCTGGTGATCCAGGACCTCCTGGGGAGAGGGGTCGCTCGGTGAGTTACTGTAAACATCGCAACAGAACTTTGGTGGAAAATTCTATCTGCAGCAGGCAGTGGAATGTTCCCTGAGTGGATTGTTTCTCACATTCACACGAGCTGCTGTCTAGTCACAGAGGTGTTTAGTACAATTCATCAACATCAAGTGAGCAAGCCATCAATCCGACTAAACCAGAGACATTTGAAATTATTTTCCTCTTTCCATAGCTCCCTTTTCCAGCAACAAAGTCTCTTTCCCATTGTTCCATTTGGAATTAGTTGTATGCTTTTGTTGGTTAGAGAATGGAGCAATCATAACCCGCTCTTAGCTGAGCATATCACTTACACACAAACTGTCAGTCCCATTGTCTCCGTTAATTCTCTGTACAATGACAGTACAGTTAAGTCACTAAATTGAAAGCCCCTGGGATTAAAGGGACAGCAGCTGTGTGGATATGATATTGGCTAAGATTCAGAAAGCAGAGATTAGTGGTGAATAATTGTGTTGCAGACTGGAGGGAAGTGTGCAGGGTATTCCCCGCAGGATCACTGCTCTTTCTGATATATATTAATGATCTATTCTTGGGAATACAGTGCATAATTTGAGAATTTGCAGATGGCATGAAAATCAGAAATGTAGTGAACAACGAGGGGGATAGTAACAGATGTGGAGGAAGTAGACATACAGACTGGTGGAATAGGCAGACACGTGGTAGATTTAATTTAACACAGGGAAGTGTGCAGTGATACATTTTACTCGGAAGAATGGCAGAGGCAATATAAACTAAAAATATAATTTTAAAAGGTTGCAAGAATAGTGAGACCTCAGCGTACAGGTACACAATGTTAAAAGGAGAAGGATGTTAAAAAAAAAAACATACAGGATTCTGTGCTTTATTAATGGAGGTTTAGAGGTCAAAAACAAGGAAGTTATGCTCAACCTTTATAAATCACTGATTAGGCCCCAGTTGGAGGATTGTGTTCAATTCTGGGCCCCACACTTTAGGAAGGATGTCAAGGCCTTGGAGAGGGTACGGAGGAGATTTACTAGAACCGTCCCAGGGATGACGGAAACATTTACAGGGCTATGGGGAAAGAGCAGGGGAGTGGGACGAACTGGATGGCTCTTTCAAAGAGCCAGCACAGGCTGGGCCGAATGGACTCCTCTTTTGCTGCCTGATTCTATAATGAGAATGGAACACGTAATAACCTGGTGTTAGCTCAGAATATCACTTACACACAAACCGGCTGTTCCATTGTGTCAAGTCAATCTTCTGACAATTTGAGTGCAGTTAAGTTACTGAATGAAGATGCAGAACAGTCCACTTGAAGCAAGTTGGCATGGTTTAGCATCTTAGCCAAGAGCCAGACATACTGCGCATTGGAAGATTCAACAGGAACTGCTTCCACGCCAAAACCTTTCAGTTATCAGAATTCGTGCCCTTCCTTCCATGAGCCGGAGATGAACCACAATCAAACAATGGGAATGTGGGAGCTTGATTAGGAAAGGGTTGGAAGATTGAATCAGGAAAACATTGTGCATGGTGGTTAATGTGTTGATACAACATCCTCTGACCCAACTTTGGACAGAGGTGTTTATTTAAAACCCCTGTAGCGAGCATTGTACAAATCACAGAATTTAACAGCACAGGAGGAAGCCATTCGGCCCATCATAACTGTGCTGGCTCTTTGAAAGAGCTAACCAATTTGTCCCATTACCCGACTCTTTCCCCAGAGTCCTGCAAATATTTCCCTTTCTAATATTTATCCAATTCCCTTTTGAAAGTTATTATTGAATCTGATTCCACCGCCCTTTCAGGCAGCGCATTCCAGATCACAACAATTCACTGTGAAAAAAAATTCTCCTCATCTCCCCCTCTGGTTCTTTTACCAATTACCTTCAATCTGTGTCGCTCTGGTTACTGACCCTCCTGTCACTGGAAACTGTTTCTCCTGATTTACTGTATCGATATGCCTCGTGATTTTAAACACCTCTATTAAATCTCCTCTCAATCTTCTCTGCTCTAAGGAGAACATACCAGCTTCTCCAGTCTCTCCACAGTCAGAGAGCAAATTACAAACTGCTAACCCACTTTTTTCAAAGAGCATTCACTCCCTCCTCCACCTTCAACGTTCACTCCCTCCACCACCTTCAACATTCACTCCCTCCTCCACCTTCAACATTCACTCCCTCCTCCACCTTCAACACTCACTCCCTCCACCACCTTCAACACTCACTCCCTCCTCCACCATCAACACTCACTCCATCTACCACCATCAACACTAACTCCATCCTCCACCTTCAACGTTCACTCCCTCCACCACCTTCAACATTCACTCCCTCCTCCACCTTCAACACTCACTCCCTCCACCACCTTCAACACTCACTCCCTCCTCCACCATCAACACTCACTCCATCTACCACCATCAACACTAACTCCATCCTCCACCTTCAACGTTCACTCCCTCCTCCACCTTCAACACTCACTCCCTCCTCCACCTTCAACATTCACTCCCTCCACCACCTTCAACATTCACTCCCTCCTCCACCATCAACACTCACTCCATCCTCCACCTTCAACGTTCACTCCCTCCACCACCTTCAACATTCACTCCCTCCTCCACCTTCAACATTCACTCCCTCCTCCACCTTCAACACTCACTCCATCCACCACCTTCAACACTCACTCCCTCCACCACCTTCAACATTCACTCCCTCCACCACCTTCAACACTCACTCCCTCCTCCACCTTCAACATTCACTCCCTCCACCACCTTCAACATTCACTCCCTCCTCCACCTTCAACACTCACTCCCTCCTCCACCTTCAACACTCACTCCATCCACCACCTTCAACACTCACTCCCTCCACCACCTTCAACATTCACTCCCTCCACCACCTTCAACATTCACTCCGTCCTTCACCTTCGACACTCACTCCATCCACCACCTTCGACATTCACTCCCTCCTCCACCTTCGACATTCACTCCCTCCTCCACCTTCAACATTCACTCCCTCCTCAACCTTCAACATTCACTCCATCCTCCACCTTCAACACTCACTCCCTCCACCACCTTCAACACTCACTCCCTCCACCACCTTCAACACTCACTCCCTCCTCCACCTTCAACACTCACTCCCTCCTCCACCTTCAACACTCACTCCCTCCTCCACCTTCAACATTCACTCCCTCCTCCACCTTCAACATTCACTCCATCCTCCACCTTCAACATTCACTCCCTCCACCACCTTCAACACTCACTCCCTCCACCACCTTCAACACTCACTCCCTCCTCCACCTTCAACACTCACTCCCTCCTCCACCTTCAACACTCACTCCCTCCTCCACCTTCAACATTCACTCCATCCTCCACCTTCAACATTCACTCCATCCTCCACCTTCAACATTCACTCCATCCACCACCTTCAACATTCTCTCCATGCACCACCTTCAACATTCTCTCCATGCACCACCTTCAACATTCACTCCCTCCTCCACCTTCAACACTCACTCCCTCCACCACCTTCAACATTCACTCCCTCCACCACCTTCAACATTCACTCCCTCCTCCACCTTCAACACTCACTCCCTCCTCCACCTTCAACATTCTCTCCCTCCTCCACCTTCAACATTCACTCCATCCTCCACCATCTTCAACACTCACTCCCTCCTCCACCTTCAACACTCACTCCATCCACCACTTTCAACATTCACTCCATCCACCACCTTCAACACTCACTCCCTCCTCCACCTTCAACACTCACTCCAAACACCTCCTTCAACATTCACTCCATCCACCACCTTCAACACTCATTCCCTCCTCCACCTTCAACATTCACCCCCTCCTCCACCTTCAACACTCACTCCCTCCTCCACCTTCAACACTCACTCCCTCCTCCACCTTCAACACTCACTCCCTCCTCCACCTTCAACATTCACTCCCTCCTCCACCTTCAACACTCACTCCCTCCTCCACCTTCAACATTCACTCCCTCCTTCACCTTCAACATTCACTCCCTCCTTAACCTTCAACATTCACTCCATCCACCATCTTCAACACTCACTCCCTCCTCCACCTTCAACACTCACTCCATCCACCACTTTCAACATTCACTCCATCCACCACCTTCAACACTCACTCCCTCCTCCACCTTCAACATTCACTCCCTCCACCACCTTCAACACTCACTCCCTCCTCCACCTTCAACATTCACTCCATCCTCCACCTTCAACATTCACTCCATCCTCCACCTTCAACATTCACTCCCTCCACCACCTTCAACACTCCCTCCCTCCTCCACCTTCAACATTCACTCCATCCTCCACCTTCAACATTCACTCCATCCTCCACCTTCAACATTCACTCCATCCACCACCTTCAACATTCACTCCATCCTCCACCTTCAACATTCACTCCCTTCACCACCTTCAACATTCACTCCCTCCACCACCTTCAACACTCACTCCCTCCTCCACCTTCAACACTCACTCCCTCCTCCACCTTCAACATTCACTCCATCCTCCACCTTCAACATTCACTCCATCCACCACCTTCAACATTCACTCCATCCACCACCTTCAACATTCTCTCCATGCACCACCTTCAACATTCTCTCCATGCACCACCTTCAACATTCACTCCCTCCTCCACCTTCAACACTCACTCCCTCCACCACCTTCAACATTCACTCCCTCCACCACCTTCAACACTCACTCCCTCCTCCACCTTCAACACTCACTCCCTCCTCCACCTTCAACATTCTCTCCCTCCTCCACCTTCAACATTCACTCCATCCTCCACCATCTTCAACACTCACTCCCTCCTCCACCTTCAACACTCACTCCATCCACCACTTTCAACATTCACTCCATCCACCACCTTCAACACTCACTCCCTCCTCCACCTTCAACACTCACTCCAAACACCTCCTTCAACATTCACTCCCTCCACCACCTTCAACACTCACTCCCTCCTCCACCTTCAACACTCACTCCCTCCTCCACCTTCAACACTCACTCCCTCCTCCACCTTCAACACTCACTCCCTCCTCCACCTTCAACACTCACTCCAAACACCTCCTTCAACATTCACTCCATCCACCACCTTCAACACTCACTCCCTCCTCCACCTTCAACACTCACTCCCTCCTCCACCTTCAACACTCACTCCCTCCTCCACCTTCAACACTCACTCCCTCCTCCACCTTCAACACTCACTCCCTCCTCCACCTTCAACATTCACTCCCTCCTCCACCTTCAACACTCACTCCCTCCTTCACCTTCAACATTCACTCCCTCCTTCACCTTCAACATTCACTCCATCCACCATCTTCAACACTCACTCCCTCCTCCACCTTCAACACTCACTCCATCCACCACTTTCAACATTCACTCCATCCTCCACCTTCAACATTCACTCCATCCTCCACCTTCAACACTCACTCCCTCCTCCACCTTCAACATTCACTCCATCCTCCACCTTCAACATTCACTCCATGCACCACCTTCAACATTCTCTCCATGCACCACCTTCAACATTCACTCCCTCCTCCACCTTCAACACTCACTCCCTCCACCACCTTCAACATTCACTCCCTCCACCACCTTCAACATTCACTCCCTCCTCCACCTTCAACACTCACTCCCTCCTCCACCTTCAACATTCTCTCCCTCCTCCACCTTCAACATTCTCTCCCTCCTCCACCTTCAACATTCACTCCATCCTCCACCATCTTCAACACTCACTCCCTCCTCCACCTTCAACACTCACTCCATCCACCACTTTCAACATTCACTCCCTCCTCCACCTTCAACACTCACTCCCTCCTCCACCTTCAACACTCACTCCCTCCTCCACCTTCAACATTCACTCCCTCCTCCACCTTCAACACTCACTCCCTCCTCCACCTTCAACATTCACTCCCTCCTTCACCTTCAACATTCACTCCCTCCTTCACCTTCAACATTCACTCCATCCACCATCTTCAACACTCACTCCCTCCTCCACCTTCAACACTCACTCCATCCACCACTTTCAACATTCACTCCATCCACCACTTTCAACATTCACTCCAAACACCTCCTTCAACATTCACTCCATCCACCACCTTCAACACTCACTCCCTCCTCCACCTTCAACACTCACTCCCTCCTCCACCTTCAACACTCACTCCCTCCTCCACCTTCAACATTCACTCCCTCCTCCACCTTCAACACTCACTCCCTCCTCCACCTTCAACATTCACTCCCTCCTCCACCTTCAACATTCACTCCATCCACCATCTTCAACACTCACTCCCTCCTCCACCTTCAACACTCACTCCATCCACCACTTTCAACATTCACTCCATCCACCACCTTCAACACTCACCCCCTCCTCCACCTTCAACATTCACCCCCTCCTCCACCTTCAACATTCACTCCCTCCTCCACCTTCAACATTCACTCCCTCCTCCACCTTCAACACTCACTCCCTCCTCCACCTTCAACACTCACTCCCTCCTCCACCTTCAACATTCACTCCCTCCTCAACCTTCAACATTCACTCCCTCCTCCACCTTCAACATTCACTCCATCCTCCACCTTCAACACTCACTCCCTCCACCACCTTCAACACTCACTCCCTCCACCACCTTCAACACTCACTCCCTCCTCCACCTTCAACACTCACTCCCTCCTCCACCTTCAACACTCACTCCCTCCTCCACCTTCAACATTCACTCCCTCCTCCACCTTCAACATTCACTCCCTCCTCCACCTTCAACATTCACTCCCTCCTCAACCTTCAACATTCACTCCCTCCTCCACCTTCAACATTCACTCCATCCTCCACCTTCAACACTCACTCCCTCCACCACCTTCAACACTCACTCCCTCCTCCACCTTCAACACTCACTCCCTCCTCCACCTTCAACACTCACTCCCTCCTCCACCTTCAACACTCACTCCCTCCTCCACCTTCAACATTCACTCCCTCCTCCACCTTCAACATTCACTCCATCCTCCACCTTCAACATTCACTCCCTCCACCACCTTCAACACTCACTCCCTCCACCACCTTCAACACTCACTCCCTCCTCCACCTTCAACACTCACTCCCTCCTCCACCTTCAACACTCACTCCCTCCTCCACCTTCAACATTCACTCCATCCTCCACCTTCAACATTCACTCCATCCTCCACCTTCAACATTCACTCCATCCACCACCTTCAACATTCTCTCCATGCACCACCTTCAACATTCTCTCCATGCACCACCTTCAACATTCACTCCCTCCTCCACCTTCAACACTCACTCCCTCCACCACCTTCAACATTCACTCCCTCCACCACCTTCAACATTCACTCCCTCCTCCACCTTCAACACTCACTCCCTCCTCCACCTTCAACATTCTCTCCCTCCTCCACCTTCAACATTCACTCCATCCTCCACCATCTTCAACACTCACTCCCTCCTCCACCTTCAACACTCACTCCATCCACCACTTTCAACATTCACTCCATCCACCACCTTCAACACTCACTCCCTCCTCCACCTTCAACACTCACTCCAAACACCTCCTTCAACATTCACTCCATCCACCACCTTCAACACTCATTCCCTCCTCCACCTTCAACATTCACCCCCTCCTCCACCTTCAACACTCACTCCCTCCTCCACCTTCAACACTCACTCCCTCCTCCACCTTCAACACTCACTCCCTCCTCCACCTTCAACATTCACTCCCTCCTCCACCTTCAACACTCACTCCCTCCTCCACCTTCAACATTCACTCCCTCCTTCACCTTCAACATTCACTCCCTCCTTCACCTTCAACATTCACTCCATCCACCATCTTCAACACTCACTCCCTCCTCCACCTTCAACACTCACTCCATCCACCACTATCAACATTCACTCCATCCACCACCTTCAACACTCACTCCCTCCTCCACCTTCAACATTCACTCCCTCCACCACCTTCAACACTCACTCCCTCCTCCACCTTCAACATTCACTCCATCCTCCACCTTCAACATTCACTCCATCCTCCACCTTCAACATTCACTCCCTCCACCACCTTCAACACTCCCTCCCTCCTCCACCTTCAACATTCACTCCATCCTCCACCTTCAACATTCACTCCATCCTCCACCTTCAACATTCACTCCATCCACCACCTTCAACATTCACTCCATCCTCCACCTTCAACATTCACTCCCTTCACCACCTTCAACATTCACTCCCTCCACCACCTTCAACACTCACTCCCTCCTCCACCTTCAACACTCACTCCCTCCTCCACCTTCAACATTCACTCCATCCTCCACCTTCAACATTCACTCCATCCACCACCTTCAACATTCACTCCATCCACCACCTTCAACATTCTCTCCATGCACCACCTTCAACATTCTCTCCATGCACCACCTTCAACATTCACTCCCTCCTCCACCTTCAACACTCACTCCCTCCACCACCTTCAACATTCACTCCCTCCACCACCTTCAACACTCACTCCCTCCTCCACCTTCAACACTCACTCCCTCCTCCACCTTCAACATTCTCTCCCTCCTCCACCTTCAACATTCACTCCATCCTCCACCATCTTCAACACTCACTCCCTCCTCCACCTTCAACACTCACTCCATCCACCACTTTCAACATTCACTCCATCCACCACCTTCAACACTCACTCCCTCCTCCACCTTCAACACTCACTCCATACACCTCCTTCAACATTCACTCCCTCCACCACCTTCAACACTCACTCCCTCCTCCACCTTCAACACTCACTCCCTCCTCCACCTTCAACACTCACTCCCTCCTCCACCTTCAACACTCACTCCCTCCTCCACCTTCAACACTCACTCCAAACACCTCCTTCAACATTCACTCCATCCACCACCTTCAACACTCACTCCCTCCTCCACCTTCAACACTCACTCCCTCCTCCACCTTCAACACTCACTCCTCCTCCACCTTCAACACTCACTCCCTCCTCCACCTTCAACACTCACTCCCTCCTCCACCTTCAACATTCACTCCCTCCTCCACCTTCAACACTCACTCCCTCCTTCACCTTCAACATTCACTCCCTCCTTCACCTTCAACATTCACTCCATCCACCATCTTCAACACTCACTCCCTCCTCCACCTTCAACACTCACTCCATCCACCACTTTCAACATTCACTCCATCCTCCACCTTCAACATTCACTCCATCCTCCACCTTCAACACTCACTCCCTCCTCCACCTTCAACATTCACTCCATCCTCCACCTTCAACATTCACTCCATGCACCACCTTCAACATTCTCTCCATGCACCACCTTCAACATTCACTCCCTCCTCCACCTTCAACACTCACTCCCTCCACCACCTTCAACATTCACTCCCTCCACCACCTTCAACATTCACTCCCTCCTCCACCTTCAACACTCACTCCCTCCTCCACCTTCAACATTCTCTCCCTCCTCCACCTTCAACATTCTCTCCCTCCTCCACCTTCAACATTCACTCCATCCTCCACCATCTTCAACACTCACTCCCTCCTCCACCTTCAACACTCACTCCATCCACCACTTTCAACATTCACTCCATCCACCACCTTCAACACTCACTCCCTCCTCCACCTTCAACACTCACTCCCTCCTCCACCTTCAACATTCACTCCCTCCTCCACCTTCAACACTCACTCCCTCCTCCACCTTCAACATTCACTCCCTCCTTCACCTTCAACATTCACTCCCTCCTTCACCTTCAACATTCACTCCATCCACCATCTTCAACACTCACTCCCTCCTCCACCTTCAACACTCACTCCATCCACCACTTTCAACATTCACTCCATCCACCACTTTCAACATTCACTCCAAACACCTCCTTCAACATTCACTCCATCCACCACCTTCAACACTCACTCCCTCCTCCACCTTCACACTCACTCCCTCCACCACCTTCAACACTCACTCCCTCCTCCACCTTCAACACTCACTCCCTCCTCCACCTTCAACATTCTCTCCCTCCTCCACCTTCAACATTCACTCCATCCTCCACCATCTTCAACACTCACTCCCTCCTCCACCTTCAACACTCACTCCATCCACCACTTTCAACATTCACTCCATCCACCACCTTCAACACTCACTCCCTCCTCCACCTTCAACACTCACTCCATACACCTCCTTCAACATTCACTCCCTCCACCACCTTCAACACTCACTCCCTCCTCCACCTTCAACACTCACTCCCTCCTCCACCTTCAACACTCACTCCCTCCTCCACCTTCAACACTCACTCCCTCCTCCACCTTCAACACTCACTCCAAACACCTCCTTCAACATTCACTCCATCCACCACCTTCAACACTCACTCCCTCCTCCACCTTCAACACTCACTCCTCCTCCACCTTCAACACTCACTCCCTCCTCCACCTTCAACACTCACTCCCTCCTCCACCTCAACACTCACTCCCTCCTCCACCTTCAACATTCACTCCCTCCTCCACCTTCAACACTCACTCCCTCCTTCACCTTCAACATTCACTCCCTCCTTCACCTTCAACATTCACTCCATCCACCATCTTCAACACTCACTCCCTCCTCCACCTTCAACACTCACTCCATCCACCACTTTCAACATTCACTCCATCCTCCACCTTCAACATTCACTCCATCCTCCACCTTCAACACTCACTCCCTCCTCCACCTTCAACATTCACTCCATCCTCCACCTTCAACATTCACTCCATGCACCACCTTCAACATTCTCTCCATGCACCACCTTCAACATTCACTCCCTCCTCCACCTTCAACACTCACTCCCTCCACCACCTTCAACATTCACTCCCTCCACCACCTTCAACATTCACTCCCTCCTCCACCTTCAACACTCACTCCCTCCTCCACCTTCAACATTCTCTCCCTCCTCCACCTTCAACATTCTCTCCCTCCTCCACCTTCAACATTCACTCCATCCTCCACCATCTTCAACACTCACTCCCTCCTCCACCTTCAACACTCACTCCATCCACCACTTTCAACATTCACTCCATCCACCACCTTCAACACTCACTCCCTCCTCCACCTTCAACACTCACTCCCTCCTCCACCTTCAACATTCACTCCCTCCTCCACCTTCAACACTCACTCCCTCCTCCACCTTCAACATTCACTCCCTCCTTCACCTTCAACATTCACTCCCTCCTTCACCTTCAACATTCACTCCATCCACCATCTTCAACACTCACTCCCTCCTCCACCTTCAACACTCACTCCATCCACCACTTTCAACATTCACTCCATCCACCACTTTCAACATTCACTCCAAACACCTCCTTCAACATTCACTCCATCCACCACCTTCAACACTCACTCCCTCCTCCACCTTCACACTCACTCCCTCCTCCACCTTCAACACTCACTCCCTCCTCCACCTTCAACATTCACTCCCTCCTCCACCTTCAACACTCACTCCCTCCTCCACCTTCAACATTCACTCCCTCCTCCACCTTCAACATTCACTCCATCCACCACCTTCAACATTCACTCCATCCTCCACCTTCAACATTCACTCCCTTCACCACCTTCAACATTCACTCCCTCCACCACCTTCAACACTCACTCCCTCCTCCACCTTCAACACTCACTCCCTCCTCCACCTTCAACATTCACTCCATCCTCCACCTTCAACATTCACTCCATCCACCACCTTCAACATTCACTCCATCCACCACCTTCAACATTCTCTCCATGCACCACCTTCAACATTCTCTCCATGCACCACCTTCAACATTCACTCCCTCCTCCACCTTCAACACTCACTCCCTCCACCACCTTCAACATTCACTCCCTCCACCACCTTCAACACTCACTCCCTCCTCCACCTTCAACACTCACTACCCTCCTCCACCTTCAACATTCTCTCCCTCCTCCACCTTCAACATTCACTCCATCCTCCACCATCTTCAACACTCACTCCCTCCTCCACCTTCAACACTCACTCCATCCACCACTTTCAACATTCACTCCATCCACCACCTTCAACACTCACTCCCTCCTCCACCTTCAACACTCACTCCATACACCTCCTTCAACATTCACTCCCTCCACCACCTTCAACACTCACTCCCTCCTCCACCTTCACACTCACTCCCCTCCTCCACCTTCAACACTCACTCCCTCCTCCACCTTCAACACTCACTCCCTCCTCCACCTTCAACACTCACTCCAAACACCTCCTTCAACATTCACTCCATCCACCACCTTCAACACTCACTCCCTCCTCCACCTTCAACACTCACTCCCTCCTCCACCTTCAACACTCACTCCCTCCTCCACCTTCAACACTCACTCCCTCCTCCACCTTCAACACTCACTCCCTCCTCCACCTTCAACATTCACTCCCTCCTCCACCTTCAACACTCACATCCCTCCTTCACCTTCAACATTCACTCCCTCCTTCACCTTCAACATTCACTCCATCCACCATCTTCAACACTCACTCCCTCCTCCACCTTCAACACTCACTCCATCCACCACTTTCAACATTCACTCCATCCTCCACCTTCAACATTCACTCCATCCTCCACCTTCAACACTCACTCCCTCCTCCACCTTCAACATTCACTCCATCCTCCACCTTCAACATTCACTCCATGCACCACCTTCAACATTCTCTCCATGCACCACCTTCAACATTCACTCCCTCCTCCACCTTCAACACTCACTCCTCCACCACCTTCAACATTCACTCCCTCCACCACCTTCAACATTCACTCCCTCCTCCACCTTCAACACTCACTCCCACCTCCACCTTCAACATTCTCTCCCTCCTCCACCTTCAACATTCTCTCCCTCCTCACCTTCAACATTCACTCCATCCTCCACCATCTTCAACACTCACTCCCTCCTCCACCTTCAACACTCACTCCATCCACCACTTTCAACATTCACTCCATCCACCACCTTCAACACTCACTCCCTCCTCCACCTTCAACACTCACTCCCTCCTCCACCTTCAACATTCACTCCCTCCTCCACCTTCAACACTCACTCCCTCCTCCACCTTCAACATTCACTCCCTCCTTCACCTTCAACATTCACTCCCTCCTTCACCTTCAACATTCACTCCATCCACCATCTTCAACACTCACTCCCTCCTCCACCTTCAACACTCACTCCATCCACCACTTTCAACATTCACTCCATCCACCACTTTCAACATTCACTCCAAACACCTCCTTCAACATTCACTCCATCCACCACCTTCAACACTCACTCCCTCCTCCACCTTCAACACTCACTCCCTCCTCCACCTTCAACACTCACTCCCTCCTCCACCTTCAACATTCACTCCCTCCTCCACCTTCAACACTCACTCCCTCCTCCACCTTCAACATTCACTCCCTCCTCCACCTTCAACATTCACTCCATCCACCACCTTCAACATTCACTCCATCCTCCACCTTCAACATTCACTCCCTTCACCACCTTCAACATTCACTCCCTCCACCACCTTCAACACTCACTCCCTCCTCCACCTTCAACACTCACTCCCTCCTCCACCTTCAACATTCACTCCATCCTCCACCTTCAACATTCACTCCATCCACCACCTTCAACATTCACTCCATCCACCACCTTCAACATTCTCTCCATGCACCACCTTCAACATTCTCTCCATGCACCACCTTCAACATTCACTCCCTCCTCCACCTTCAACACTCACTCCCTCCACCACCTTCAACATTCACTCCCTCCACCACCTTCAACACTCACTCCCTCCTCCACCTTCAACACTCACTCCCTCCTCCACCTTCAACATTCTCTCCCTCCTCCACCTTCAACATTCACTCCATCCTCCACCATCTTCAACACTCACTCCCTCCTCCACCTTCAACACTCACTCCATCCACCACTTTCAACATTCACTCCATCCACCACCTTCAACACTCACTCCCTCCTCCACCTTCAACACTCACTCCATACACCTCCTTCAACATTCACTCCCTCCACCACCTTCAACACTCACTCCCTCCTCCACCTTCAACACTCACTCCCTCCTCCACCTTCAACACTCACTCCCTCCTCCACCTTCAACACTCACTCCCTCCTCCACCTTCAACACTCACTCCAAACACCTCCTTCAACATTCACTCCATCCACCACCTTCAACACTCACTCCCTCCTCCACCTTCAACACTCACTCCCTCCTCCACCTTCAACACTCACTCCCTCCTCCACCTTCAACACTCACTCCCTCCTCCACCTTCAACACTCACTCCCTCCTCCACCTTCAACATTCACTCCCTCCTCCACCTTCAACACTCACTCCCTCCTTCACCTTCAACATTCACTCCCTCCTTCACCTTCAACATTCACTCCATCCACCATCTTCAACACTCACTCCCTCCTCCACCTTCAACACTCACTCCATCCACCACTTTCAACATTCACTCCATCCTCCACCTTCAACATTCACTCCATCCTCCACCTTCAACACTCACTCCCTCCTCCACCTTCAACATTCACTCATCCTCCACCTTCAACATTCACTCCATGCACCACCTTCAACATTCTCTCCATGCACCACCTTCAACATTCACTCCCTCCTCCACCTTCAACACTCACTCCCTCCACCACCTTCAACATTCACTCCCTCCACCACCTTCAACATTCACTCCCTCCTCCACCTTCAACACTCACTCCCTCCTCCACCTTCAACATTCTCTCCCTCCTCCACCTTCAACATTCTCTCCCTCCTCCACCTTCAACATTCACTCCATCCTCCACCATCTTCAACACTCACTCCCTCCTCCACCTTCAACACTCACTCCATCCACCACTTTCAACATTCACTCCATCCACCACCTTCAACACTCACTCCCTCCTCCACCTTCAACACTCACTCCCTCCTCCACCTTCAACATTCACTCCCTCCTCCACCTTCAACACTCACTCCCTCCTCCACCTTCAACATTCACTCCCTCCTTCACCTTCAACATTCACTCCCTCCTTCACCTTCAACATTCACTCCATCCACCATCTTCAACACTCACTCCCTCCTCCACCTTCAACACTCACTCCATCCACCACTTTCAACATTCACTCCATCCACCACTTTCAACATTCACTCCAAACACCTCCTTCAACATTCACTCCATCCACCACCTTCAACACTCACTCCCTCCTCCACCTTCAACACTCACTCCCTCCTCCACCTTCAACACTCACTCCCTCCTCCACCTTCAACATTCACTCCCTCCTCCACCTTCAACACTCACTCCCTCCTCCACCTTCAACATTCACTCCCTCCTCCACCTTCAACATTCACTCCATCCACCATCTTCAACACTCACTCCCTCCTCCACCTTCAACACTCACTCCATCCACCACTTTCAACATTCACTCCATCCACCACCTTCAACACTCACCCCCTCCTCCACCTTCAACATTCACCCCCTCCTCCACCTTCAACATTCACCCCCTCCTCCACCTTCAACATTCACTCCCTCCTCCACCTTCAACATTCACTCCCTCCTCCACCTTAAGCTTTCACACCCTCCTCCTCCTTCAGCTTTCACTCCCTCCTCCTCCTTCAGCTTTCACTCCCTCCTCCTCCTTCAGCTTTCACTCCATCCTCCACCGACACACAGTGTGCACCATCTACAAGATGCACTGCAGCAACGCACCAAGGCTCCTTCGACAGCACCTTCCAAACCCGTGACCTCTACCACCTAGAAGGACAAGGGCAGCTAATACATGGGAACATCACCACCTGCAAGTTCCCCTCCAAGTCACACACCATCCTGACTTGGAACTATATCACCATTCCTTCACTGTCACTGGGTCAAAATCCTGGAACTCCCTTCCTAACAGCAGTATGGGTGTACCTACCTCACAAGGACTGCAGCGGTTCAAGAAGGCAGCTCACCACCACCTCTCAAGGGCAATTAGGGATGGGCAATAAATGCTGGCCTGGCCAGCGACACCCACATCCCATGAACTAATTAATGAAAGACTACAAACAAATGAACTTGGTTACATCAGACCAATTTTGATAATGGAACTGTTTTCCATGGCATTCATTATTGTTTGCAGTTATTTAACTGGGGGTGTCTGTCACACACAATTATCAAATTAATTTACCGCGTTTACAGAGACAATTCTTCTGTTCTCTTACTTTATTGAAAATGAGTGTCAGTGTCAGCATATCGTGACAGAAGCAAAATTGGCAGGTAATTTTGTGTGGAGTTTTGAGATCCGGCATCGATGGGCAGTTTTCTGTTGTCATTGTACAGATCCCTGGTCAGACTGCATGTGGAGTAACTGTGTTCGGTTCTGAGCCCCGCACTCAGGAAGGATATACTGGACTTGGAGGGGGAGCAGCACAGATTTACCAGAATGATCCTGGGCTAAAAGGGTTAAATTATCTGGACAGGTTGTACAGACCAGGCTTGTGTTCCCTTGAATTTAGAAGATTAAGAGGTGATTTATTTGAGGTGTTTAAGGTGATTAGAATTGACAGGATCGAGAGAGAGAAACTATTCCTCTGATGAGGGAAGAGGGCAGAACAAGGCGGCAGAACCTTAAAATGGCCAGGCCATTCAGGGGTGATGTCAGGAAACACTTCTTTAAACAAAGGGGAGTAGAAATCAGGAACTCTCTCCCCCAAAAAGCCAATGATTCTGCGCGTCAGTGGGACTAGCAATCGATTTTTCTTCGATAAGGATTATGGAGCAAAGGCAGGAAAATGGGTTTGAAATCCTGGTCAGCAAGGATCTAACTGAATGGTGAAACAGACTCGAGGGGCTGAATGGCCTCCTCCTGTTCCTGTGGAACAGACTCGAGGGGCTGAATGGCCTCCTCCTGTTCTGGTGGAATAGACTCGAGGGGCTGAATGGCCTCCTCCTGTTCCTGTGGAACAGACTCGAGGAGCTAATTGCCTCCTCCTCTTCTGGTGGAACAGACTCGAGGGGCTGAATGGCCTCCTCCTGTTCCTGTGGAACAGACTCGAGGGGCTGAATGGCCTCCTCCTGTTCCTTTGGAATAGACTCGAGGGGCTGAATGGCCTCCTCCTGTTCCTGTGGAATAGACTGGAGGAGCTGAATGGCCTTCTCCTGTTCCTGTGGAATAGACTCGAGGGGCTGAATGGCTTCCTCCTGTTCCTGTGGAATAGACTCGAGGACCTGAATGACCTCCTTCTGTTCCTGTGGAATAGACTCGAGGGGTTGAATGGCCTTCTCCTGTTCCTGTGGAATAGATTCGAGGGGCTGAATGGCCTCCTCCTGTTCCTGTGGAATAGACTCGGGAGCTGAATGGCCTTCTCCTGTTCCTGTGGAATAGACTCGAGGGGCTGAATGGCCTCCTCCTGTTCCTGTGGAATAGACTCGAGGGGCTGAATAGCCTCCTCCTGTTCCTGTGGAATAGACTCGAGGAGCTGAATGGCCTTCTCCTGTTCCTGTGGAATAGACTCGAGGAGCTGAATGGCCTCCTTCTGTACCTGTGGAATAGACTCAAGGGGCTGAATGGCCTTCTCTTGTTCTGGTGCCAGTGTTGAATGTGCTCACAGTTTACTCCGTGTTCATCTGTTGCAGGGTCCGAAAGGCGATCTCGGAGACAAGGGTGAAGCAGGGCCCCCAGGGGCAGCAGGTCCGGCTGGACCTAAAGGGCCACCAGGAGATGATGGGCCAAAAGGCAACCCTGTAAGTCCCTCTTGCCTCACTCACTCACTCCTTCATACACCCCTCCTTCACTCAATCCCTCACTCACACCCCCTCACATTCCCCTCCCTCACTCACCCCCCACTCACTTACCCCTCACACACCCCTCAGTCACTCACCCACCCCTCACTCACCCCCTCACACTCCGCTCCCTTATTCATCCCCTCACTCCTCACACACTGCCCTCACTCACTTCCTCAATCCCCCTCACTCAATCCCTCACTTACCTCCTCACTCACCTCACTTACTTCCTTATTCTCCTCAATCACCTCCTCACTCCTCTCACTCACCCTCTCACTTCCCTCAATCACTGATTCCCCTCACACTACCTTCACTCACTCACTCCTCATTCCTCTCATTCACCCCCTCACTTCCCTCAATCACTCACTCACTCCCCTCACACAACTTAATCACTTCCCTTAATCACACCCCCATGGTCACCCCTTCACTCATCTCCTTACACCCCTCAAACATTCCCCTCAGTAACTCCCCTCTCTGTCCCCACATGCCCCTCGATCACTCTGTCACTCACCACCTCTTTCAGTCCCGACACACACACACAATATTTTCCAGAAACTCTTGCTGTTTCTCTGCCGTGTTCATTCATGTTTTTCTGTCTGTTCTTCCAGGGTCCTGTCGGTTTTCCAGGTGATCCCGGACCTCCTGGGGAAGCAGGTACTCCAGTAAGTATGACCACTTGCTCTTGTGACCCATCATAGCTATATGTTGCTAGGTGCTTATTCTGGTCTATTACAAAAAAGCAAACCAAGCATTGGGATTCATTGCTAGAGAAATAGAACTGAAACAAAAGAAGTTCTCTTAAACTTGTATCGAACCTCTGTTAGACCACTCTTGGAGCAATGCACAGTTTTGGTCTCCTTCTACCTTCCTTCAACTTTTAGTTGCTCAAGAGAGTTGAACTTGATGAGGTAATACACATCTGACTGCAATTCCTCTGCTGTTAGTTTAATGCTGTTGTTAACTTGAATGATCAGTGGTGTGTTATGCAAACTCGTTAACTACAGGTAATTAAATTTGTTCAGTAATTAAGAAGAATGACTGTCCTTGATACGCGGTGTGAAGCTGGCATTGACCACGATGTTATGTTCTGATGTAGGGTATGGATGGAACGTCTGGTGAGAAGGGAGAAGATGGAGAGTCTGGGCAGCCTGTGAGTATATTCACTACCTCATTGGAATGCAGCAAATGTCATCCCATTTTTTAAGAAAGGAGGGAGACAGAAAACAGGGAATTGCAGATCTGTTAGCCTTACATCAGTCATTGGGAAAATGTTAGAATCTATTCTAAAGGATGTGATAAATGGACACTTGGATAATAATGATCTGATTGGGCATAGTCAACATGGATTTATGAATGGGAAATCATGTTTGACGAATCTGTTGGAGTTTTTGAGGATCTTACTAACAGAATTGATAAAGGGGAGTTGGTGGACATGGTATACTTTGATTTTCAGAAGGCTTTTGATAAAGTTCCCCACAGGAGGTTGTTTAGCAAAATTAAAGCACATGGGATAGGAGATAATATACAGGCATGGATTAAGGATTGGTTAACCGGCAGAAAGCAGACAGTAGGAATAAACGGGTCATTCTCACATTGGCAGGTTGTGACTAGTGGGGTACCGCAGAGATCAGTGCTTGGGCCCCAGCTGTTTAGAATATATATCAATGATTTGGATGTGGGGACCAAATGTAATATTTCCAAGTTCGCAGATAACAAAAAACTAGGTGGGAATGTGTGTTGTGAGGAAGATGCAAAGCGGCTTCAAGGGGATTTGGAAAAACTTAGCGAGTGGGTAAGACCATGGCAGATGGAATATAATGTGGAAAAATGTGAGGTTATCCACTTTGGTAGGAGGGACAGATGTGCAGAGTATTTCTTAAATGGTAAGAGATTAGAAAGTGTAGATGTACAAAGGGACCTGGGTGTCCTCGTCAATAAGTCACTGAAAGCTAACATGCAGGTGCAGCAAGCAATTAAGAAGGCTAATGGTGTGTTAGCCTTTATCGCAAGAGGATTTGAGTTCAGGAGTAATGAAGTCTTGCTTCAATTATATAGAACCTTGGTTAGACCGCACCTGGAGTACTGTGTGCAGTTTTGGTCCCCTTACCTTAGGAAGGATATTATTGCCATAAAGGGAGTGCAATGAAGGTTCACCAGACTTGTTCCCGGGATGGTGGGACTGTCCTATGAAGAGACTTTGGGGAAACTGGGCCTGTATTCTCTAGAGTTTTGAAGAATGAGAGGTGATCTCATTGAAACCGACAAAATACTTAAAGGGATAGACAGGGTAGATGCAGGTAAAATGTTTCCCCTGGTTGGGGAATCTAGAACCAGGGGACACAATTTCAAACTAAGGGGGAAGCCACTTAGAACCGAGATGAGGAGAAATTTCTTTACTCAGAGGGTTGTGAATCTTTGGAATTCTCTACCCCAGAGGGCTGTGGAAGCTCAGTCATTGAGTATGTTTAAAGCAGATATTGACAGATTTCTAAATACAAATGACACAAGGGGATATGAGGATAGTGTGGGGAAAAAGGCATTGAAGTGGATGATCAGCCACGATCATATTGAATGACAGAGCAGGATCGATAGGCTGAATGGCCTACTCCTGCTGCTATGTTCCTCACAGGGTGACTGAGGGGTACAAGCTGCAGTAAGCATTATGTGTGTGTGTGTGTGCGCGCTGCAGAGTGTGTGTGTGCGCGCTGCAGAGTGTGTGTGTGTGCGCGCTGCAGAGTGTGTGTGTGTGCGCGCTGCAGAGTGTGTGTGTGTGCGCGCTGCAGAGTGTGTGTGTGTGCGCGCTGCAGAGTGTGTGTGTGTGCGCGCTGCAGAGTGTGTGTGTGTGCGCGCTGCAGAGTGTGTGTGTGTGCGCGCTGCAGAGTGTGTGTGTGTGCGCGCTGCAGAGTGTGTGTGTGTGCGCGCTGCAGAGTGTGTGTGTGTGCGCGCTGCAGAGTGTGTGTGTGTGCGCGCTGCAGAGTGTGTGTGTGTGCGCGCTGCAGAGTGTGTGTGTGTGCGCGCTGCAGAGTGTGTGTGTGTGCGCGCTGCAGAGTGTGTGTGTGCGCGCTGCAGAGTGTGTGTGTGTGCGCGCTGCAGAGTGTGTGTGTGTGCGCGCTGCAGAGTGTGTGTGTGTGCGCGCTGCAGAGTGTGTGTGTGTGCGCGCTGCAGAGTGTGTGTGTGTGCGCGCTGCAGAGTGTGTGTGTGTGCGCGCTGCAGAGTGTGTGTGTGCGCGCTGCAGAGTGTGTGTGTGCGCGCTGCAGAGTGTGTGTGTGCGCGCTGCAGAGTGTGTGTGTGTGCGCTGCAGAGTGTGTGTGCGCGCGCTGCAGAGTGTGCGCGCGCGCTGCAGAGTGTGCGCGCGCGCGCTGCAGAGTGTGTGTATGTGCGCGCTGCAGATTGTGTGTGCGCGCTGCAGAGTGTGTGTGCGCGCTGCAGAGTGTGTGTGTGCGCGCTGCAGAGTGTGTGTGTGCGCGCTGCAGAGTGTGTGTGTGCGCGCTGCAGAGTGTGTGTGTGCGCGCTGCAGAGTGTGTGTGTGCGCGCTGCAGAGTGTGTGTGTGCGCGCTGCAGAGTGTGTGTGTGCGCGCTGCAGAGTGTGTGTGTGCGCGCTGCAGAGTGTGTGTGTGCGCGCTGCAGTGTGTGTGTATGTGCGCGCTGCAGTGTGTGTGTATGTGCGCGCTGCAGAGTGTGTGTGTGCGCGCTGCAGAGTGTGTGTGCGCGCGCGTTAGAGGGCCAGAAACTCCTGCACTATGTGTAATGGAGGGTGTGTGTGTTGCCTTGGGTCTTGGCCACCAGCTGAAGAGTCAGTGATTCCCCCTGTTGCCTACTCTGGGGAAGACCAGCCAGATGACCTGCCAATTAGGCATTTGATTGGATAGCAGTGGGCCTTCTCCGGGATTTCTCCGGCAGATGTCCCACCCACCGAAACCTGTCAGCAGCTTTACCGTTGATCGGCGTACCGCGAAGGCAGTTCTGCTGCTGGCACTGGACTGAGCTAAGGCGTTGGACCCAGGCCACGGGGAGGTCAGGGTGGGAGGTGTTTCCTGGGACGGTGGGCTGGGAGGGGTCGGACGATGCGGGGGGCGATGGGGGAGGTGGTGTTATGAATTCTGTCCATTCCTGAGCTGGAGCCCAGTGGAATTTCAGCCTCAATCTCAATAGTTTGGTCATTAATCAAACACAGCAAATTAGATATTGCCAAAAATATTATGGGACAAAAATTAAATCACATCAAATGAGATTTCAGGCTTCAAACTGTTCATACTGAGGTGGCACAGTGGCACAGTGGTTAGCATCACAGCCTCACATGTCCAGTGACCCGGGTTCAATTCTGGGTGCTGCCCTGTGCGGAGTTTGCAAGTTCTCCCTGTGTCTGCGTGGGATTCCTCCGGGTGCTCCGGTTTCCTCCCACAGCCAAAGACTTGCAGGTTGATAGGTAAATTGGCCATTGTAAATTGCCCCTAGTGTAGGTAGGTGGTAGGAGAATTGAGGGAAGGTGGGGATGTGATGGGGAATATAGGGTTAATGTAGGATTAGTATAAATGGGTGATTGTTGGTCGGCACAGACTTGGTGGGCAGAAGGGCCTGTTTCAGTGCTGTATTTCTCTATGACTCAAAAATTACAAGAAGCAAAGACCATTCCAGTGTTGGTATTCAGTTAGGTTCTAAATCCCAGTGCTCAGCATCAAAATATTAAATTCCAAAACAAACAATTGAAACTTGTTTTGAATTTTGCTCAATAGTCCTCAGCTCAGAATCTCATTTCTGAATTACCTCAGAATATTTCTTGGCCAGTTAATGACTAATTAGTGTTTTGAATTTGTATTCCAAATTAAAATCAATCGAGTTTCAAATTTGAGAAGATATTTGTACCTTAAAAGCATAAAACAAATGGAGCTGCTAAACTGCAAGGTTCCAATGTGGAGAGTCGGATGCACCTGTCACTGTACGAACGATCCACAAATATCAGGGAGCACAGCAGTACAGGGGGGTACAGTAGTGTAGTGGTGATATTACTGGATCAGTAATCCAGTGGGGGGTGGGTACAGTAGTGCAATGGTTATATTACTGGATCAGTAATCCGGGTGGGGGGGTACAGTAGTGTAGTGGTTATATTACTGAATCAGTAATCCAGTGGGGGGGGGGGGGGGTACAGTAGTGTAGTGGTTATATTACTGGATCAGTAATCCAGTGGGGGGGGGGGGTACAGTAGTGTAGTGATTATATTACTGGATCAGTAATCCGGGGGGGGGGGGGGGGTACAGTAGTGTAGTGGTTATATTACTGGATCAGTAATCCAGTGGGGGGGGGGGTACAGTAGTGTAGTGGTTATATTACTGGATCAGTATTCCAGTGGGGGGGGGGGGTACAGTAGTGTAGTGGTTATATTACTGGATCAGTAATCCGGGGGGGGGGGGTACAGTAGTGTAGTGGTTATATTACTGGATCAGTAATCCGGGGGGGGGGTACAGTAGTGTAGTGGTTATATTACTGGATCAGTAATCCGGGGGGGGGGGGGGTACAGTAGTGTAGTGGTTATATTACTGGATCAGTAATCCAGTGGGGGGGGGTACAGTAGTGTAGTGGTTATATTACTGGATCAGTAATCCAGTGGGGGGGGGGGGGTACAGTAGTGTAGTGGTTATATTACTGGATCAGTAATCCGGGGGGGGGGGGGGTACAGTAGTGTAGTGGTTATATTACTGGATCAGTAATCCAGTGGGGGGGGGGGGTACAGTAGTGTAGTGATTATATTACTGGATCAGTAATCCGGGGGGGGGGGGGGGTACAGTAGTGTAGTGGTTATATTACTGGATCAGTAATCCAGTGGGGGGGGGGGTACAGTAGTGTAGTGGTTATATTACTGGATCAGTATTCCAGTGGGGGGGGGGGGTACAGTAGTGTAGTGGTTATATTACTGGATCAGTAATCCGGGGGGGGGGGTACAGTAGTGTAGTGGTTATATTACTGGATCAGTAATCCGGGGGGGGGGTACAGTAGTGTAGTGGTTATATTACTGGATCAGTAATCCGGGGGGGGGGGGGGGGTACAGTAGTGTAGTGGTTATATTACTGGATCAGTAATCCAGTGGGGGGGGGTACAGTAGTGTAGTGGTTATATTACTGGATCAGTAATCCGGGGGGGGGGGGTACAGTAGTGTAGTGGTTATATTACTGGATCAGTAATCCAGTGGGGGGGGGTACAGTAGTGTAGTGGTTATATTACTGGATCAGTAATCCGGGGGGGGGGGGGGGAGGGTACAGTAGTGTAGTGGTTATATTACTGGATCAGTAATCCGGGGGGGGGGGGGTACAGTAGTGTAGTGGTTATATTACTGGATCAGTAATCCGGGGGGGGGGGGGTACAGTAGTGTAGTGGTTATATTACTGGATCAGTAATCCGGGGGGGGGGGGTACAGTAGTGTAGTGGTTATATTACTGGATCAGTAATCCGGGGGGGGGGGGTACAGTAGTGTAGTGGTTATATTACTGGATCAGTAATCCGGGGGGGGGGGTACAGTAGTGTAGTGGTTATATTACTGGATCAGTAATCCGGGGGGGGGGGGTGGGGGTACAGTAGTGTAGTGGTTATATTACTGGATCAGTAATCCGGTGGGGGGGGGTACAGTAGTGTAGTGGTTATATTACTGGATCAGTAATCCGGTGGGGGGGGGGGGGTACAGTAGTGTAGTGGTTATATTACTGGATCAGTAATCCGGGGGGGGGGGGTACAGTAGTGTAGTGGTTATATTACTGGATCAGTAATCCGGGGGGGGGGGGGGGGGTACAGTAGTGTAGTGGTTATATTACTGGATCAGTAATCCGGTGGGGGGGGGGGGGTACAGTAGTGTAGTGGTTATATTACTGGATCAGTAATCCGGGGTGGGGGGGTACAGTAGTGTAGTGGTTATATTACTGGATCAGTAATCCGGGGGGGGGGGGGTACAGTAGTGTAGTGGTTATATTACTGGATCAGTAATCCGGGGTGGGGGGGTACAGTAGTGTAGTGGTTATATTACTGGATCAGTAATCCGGTGGGGGGGGGGGTACAGTAGTGTAGTGGTTATATTACTGGATCAGTAATCCAGGGGGGGGGGTACAGTAGTGTAGTGGTTATATTACTGGATCAGTAATCCGGGGGGGGGGGTACAGTAGTGTAGTGGTTATATTACTGGATCAGTAATCCGGTGGGGGGGGGCGGGGGGTACAGTAGTGTAGTGGTTATATTACTGGATCAGTAATCCGGGGGGGGGGGTACAGTAGTGTAGTGGTTATATTACTGGATCAGTAATCCGGGGGGGGGGGTACAGTAGTGTAGTGGTTATATTACTGGATCAGTAATCCGGGGGGGTGGGGGGGTACAGTAGTGTAGTGGTTATATTACTGCATCAGTAATCCATTGGGGGGGGGTACAGTAGTGTAGTGGTTATATTACTGGATCAGTAATCCGGGGGCGGGGGGGGTACAGTAGTGTAGTGGTTATATTACTGGATCAGTAATCCAGTGGGCGGGGGGGGTACAGTAGTGTAGTGGTTATATTACTGGATCAGTAATCCGGGGTGGGGGGGGGTGGGTACAGTAGTGTAGTGGTTATATTACTGGATCAGTAATCCGGGGGGGGGGGGTGGAGGGTACAGTAGTGTAGTGGTTATATTACTGGATCAGTAATCCAGTGGGCGGGGGGGGTACAGTAGTGTAGTGGTTATATTACTGGATCAGAAATCCGGGGGGGGGGTGGGTACAGTAGTGTAGTGGTTATATTACTGGATCAGAAATCCGGGGGGGGTGGGTACAGTAGTGTAGTGGTTATATTACTGGATCAGAAATCCGGGGGGGGGGGGGGTACAGTAGTGTAGTGGTTATATTACTGGATCAGTAATCCAGTGGGGGAGGGGTGGGTACAGTAGTGTAGTGGATTTATTCGGAGATTAGTAATCCAGAATGATGCAACTTCTTTGGTCTGAGTCTAACCTTGCTGCACACCAGGGAGTGGTCGGTGTCGCAGTCCGCACTGTGGAAGCTGCGTGTGATTTGAACACTGTTTAAGGCGGCTCGCCTTGTGACGATGAGGTCCAGCTGGTGCCAACGACGTGATCTTGGGTGCCTCCAAGAAACCTGGTGACAGGGTTTAGTGTGAAAGAACGAGTTGGTGATGCAGAGGTTATGATAGGTACACAACTCAAGCAGTCTCTGCCCGTTCTCATTCATCCTTCCAATGCCATAGCGCCCAAGGCAGGAGGGCCATGAGTCCTGGTCGGCCCCAACCCTGGCATTAAAGTCCCCCAGCAGGAACAGATGTTCGGTGTTGGGGATGCTACTAATGATATTATGGAGTTCCTCATAGAACTGGTCTTTAACTTCAGGTGAGGAGCAGAGTGTTGGAGCATAGATGTTGAGTAGGTGTACTGGACCAGAGGCGGTGAGCAGTTGGATGGACAGTTTGCGTTCCGAGCCATTTGAGGGAGGCTCTATCATGCTGAGCAAAGAGTTTCTGATGGCGAAGCCCACTCCATGCTGTTTTGGTTCTTCAGGATCCCTGCCCTGCCAGAAGAAGGTGTAGTCTTGCTCTGCTAGAGATCCGCTCGCGGGGAGGCGTGTCTCCTGAAGTGCTGCAATGTCCACATTGAGTCTACTGAGCTCGTTGTTAATGATGGCGGTCTTCCGAGAATCGTTGATTTGTGTAAGGTCTTCCGACAGGCCAGGACACATAGTCCTGACGTTCCAGCTTGCAAAACGAAGGGCTGGTACCTTCTTTCCTTTTTTTATCGTGCTGTTTGGTGTGGTTTTTCAGTAGCTTTTCAGGCAACGACCCTGGGCTCCAAGCACCCATTAAAGCAGGTAGACTGTGGCGGGACAGAACCCTATTGACCGGGGGCTGCCCGGTTTGAGGCGGGCGGTAGCTGTCCAGTGAGGTGTGATGACCTCTCCCACCGACAAAGGCAACCTGTGTTCACTCCATCAATCACTCCAAGCAGAAGGGCCACCCGTGCATCAACACGAGCAGAATTTCTTATCCACAGCTGTTAGAAAAATTTCTAAATTCACTTGAAAAAGCCCTTCAAAGCACTCCCACAGGAGATGCAGAGACGAAGTGGGCCCACATCAGAGACGCCATCTATGACTCAGCAATGACCACCGATGGCAAACGCGTAAAGTGGAATGCAGACTGGTTTCAATCTCATATTGAAGAGCTGGAACCTGTCATAGCCGCTAAGCGCATTGCACTGCTGAACTACAAGAAAGCCCCCAGCGAGTTAACATCCGTAGCACTTAAAGCAGCCAGAAGCACTGCACAAAGAACAGCCAGGCACTGCGCAAATGACTACTGGCAACACCTATGCAGTCATATTCAGCTGGCCTCAGACACTGGAAACATCAGAGGAATGTATGATGGCATTAAGAGAGCTTTTGGGCCAACCATCAAGAAGATCGCCCCCCCCACTCCACCCTCAAGTCTAAATCAGGGGACACAATCACTGACCAACACAAGCAAATGGACCACTGGGTTGAGCACTACCTAGAACTGTACTCCAGGGAAAATGTTGTCACTGAGACTGCCCTCAATGCAGCCCAGTCTCTACCAGTCATGGATGAGCTGGACATACAGCCAACAAAATCGGAACTCAGTGATGCCATTGATTCCCTAGCCAGCGGAAAAGCCCCTGGAAAGGACAGCATTACTCCTGAAATAATTAAGAGTGCTAAGCCTGCTATACTCTCAGCACTACATGAACTGCTTTGCCTGTGCTGGGACGAGGGAGCAGTACCTCAGGACATGCGCGATGCCAATATCATCACTCTCTATAAGAACAAGGGTGACCGCGGTGACTGCAACAACTACCGTGGAATCTCCCTGCTCAGCATAGTGGGGAAAGTCTTTGCTCGAGTTGCTTTAAACAGGCTGCAGAAGCTGGCCGAGCGCGTCTACCCTGAGGCACAGTGTGGCTTTCGTGCAGAGAGACCGACCGTTGACATGCTGTTCTCCCTTCGTCAGATACAGGAGAAATGCCGTGAACAACAGATGCCCCTCTACATTGCTTTCATTGATCGCATCAAAGCCTTTGACCTCGTCAGCAGATGTGGTCTCTTCAGACTACTAGAAAAGACTGGATGTCCACCAAAGCTACTGAGTATCATCACCTCATTCCATGACAATATGAAAGGCACAATTCAGCATAGCGGTGCCTCATCAGACCCCTTTCCTATCCTGAGTGGTGTGAAAAAGGGCTGTGTTCTCGCACCCACACTTTTTGGGATTTTCTTTTCCCTGCTTCTCTCACATGCGTTCAAGTCTTCTGAAGAAGGAATTTTCCTCCACACAAGATCAGGGGGCAGATTGTTCAACCTTGCCCGTCTAAGAGCGAAGACCAAAGTACGGAAAGTCCTCATCAGGGAACTCCTCTTTGCTGACGATGCTGCTTTAACATCTCACACTGAAGAGTGTCTGCAGAATCTCCGACAGGTTTGCGGCTGCTTGAATTTGGCCTAACCATCAGCCTCAAGAAAACGAATATCATGGGACAGGACATCAGAAATGCTCCATCCATCAATATCGACGACCACACTCTGGAAGTGGTTCAAGTGTTCACCTCCCTAGGCTCAACTATCACCAGTAACCTGTTTCTCAATGCAGAAATCAACAAGCGCATGGGAAAGGCTTCCACTGCCATGTCCAGACTGGCCAAGAGAGTGTGGGAAAATGGCGCACTGACATGGAACATAAAAGTCCGAGTGTATCAAGCCTGTGTCCTCAGTACCTTGCTCTACGACAGCGAGGCCTGGACAACGTATGTCAGCCAAGAGCGACGTCTCAATTCATTCCATCTTCGCTGCCTCCGGAGAATCCTTGGCATCAGGTGGCAGGATCGTATCTCCAACACAGAAGTCCTCGAGGCGGCCAACATCCCCAGATATACACACTACTGAGTCAGCGGCGCTTGAGATGGCTTGGCCATGTGAGCCGCATGGAAGATGGCAGGATCCCCAAGGACACATTGGACAGCGAGCTCACCACTGGTATCAGACCCACCGGCCGCCCATGTCTCCGCTTTAAAGACGTCTGCAAACGCGACATGAAGTCTTGTGACATTGATCACAAGTCGTGGGAGTCAGTTGCCAGTGATCGCCAGAGCTGGCGGGCAGTCATAAAGGTGGGGCTAAATTGTGGCGAGTCGAAGAGACTTAGTAGTTGGCAGGAAAAAAGACAGAGGTGCAAGGAGAGAGCCAACTGTGTAACAGCCCCGACAAACTAATTTTATCTGCAGCTCCTGTGGAAGAGTCTGTCACTCTAGAATTGGCCTTTATAGCCATTCCAGGTGCTGCTCCACACACCACTGACCACCTCCAGGCACTTACCCATTGTCTCTCGAGACAAGCAGGCCAAAGAAGAAGAATAAATAATCTCGATCTCGATGTTGTGGCCATTTCGGATACATGGGTAGAGCAGGGGCAGGAATGGATGTTGCAGGTTCTGGGATTTAGATGTTTCAGTAAGAACAGAGAAGATGGTAAAAGAGGGGGGGTGTGGCATTGTTAATCAAGGAGAGTATTACAGCGGCAGAAAGGACGTTTGAGGACTCGTCTACTGAGGTAGTATGGGCCGAGGTTAGAAACAGGAGAGGAGAGGTCACCCTGTTGGGAGTTTTCTATAGACCTCCGAATAGTTCCAGAGATTTAGAGGAAAGGATAGCGAAGATGATTCTCGACAGGAGCGAGAGTAACAGGGTAGTTGTTATGGGGGACTTTAACTTTCCAAATATTGACTGGAAATACTATAGTTCGAGTACTTTAGATGGGTCAGTTTTTGTCCAGTGTGTGCAGGAGGGTTTTCTGACACAGTATGTAGACAGGCCAACCAGGGGCGATGCCACATTGGATTTGGTACTGGGTAATGAACCCGGCCAGGTGTTAGATTTAGATGTAGGTGAGCACTTTGGTGATAGTGATCACAATTCGGTTAGGTTTACCTTAGCGATGGGCAGGGACAGGTATATACCGCAGGGCAAGAAGTATAGCTGGGGGAAAGGAAATTATGATGCGATTAGGCAAGATTTAGGATGCGTAGGATGGGGAAGGAAACTGCAGGGGATGGGCACAATCGAAATGTGGAGCTTATTCAAGGAGCAGCTACTGCGTGTCCTTGATAAGTATGTACCTGTGAGGCAGGGAGGAAGTTGTCGAGCGAGGGAGCCATGGTTTACTAAAGAAGATCTTGGTGTCCAGGTGCATAAATCCCTGAAGGTTGCTACCCAGGTTAATAGGGCTGTTAAGAAGGCATATGGTGTGTTAGCTTTTATTAGTAGGGGGATCGAGTTTCGGAGCCACGAGGTCATGCTGCAGCTGTACAAAACTCTGGTGAGACCGCACCTGGAGTATTGCGTGCAGTTCTGGTCACCGCATTATAGGAAGGATGTGGAAGCTATGGAAAGGGTGCAGAGGAGATTTACTAGGATGTTGCCTGGTATGGAGGGAAGGTCTTACGAGGAAAGGCTGAGGGACTTGAGGTTGTTTTCGTTGGAGAGAAGGAGGAGGAGAGGTGACTTAATAGAGACATATCAGATAATCAGAGGGTTAGATAGGGTGGATAGTGAGCGTCTTTTTCCTCGGATGGTGATGGCAAACACGAGGGGACATAGCTTCAAGTTGAGGGGTGATAGATATAGGACAGATGTTAGAGGTAGTTTCTTTATTCAGAGAGTAGTAGGGGCGTGGAACGCCCTGCCTGCAACAGTAGTAGATTCGCCAACTTTAAGGGCATTTAAATGGTCATTGGATAGACATATGGATGAAAATGGAATAGTGTAGGTCAGATGGTTTCACAGGTCGGCACAACATCGCGGGCTGAAGGGCCTGTACTGCGCCGTAATGTTCTTAAAAAAAAAAGTTTAAGCGCTTGTCAAGAGGAAGAAGAAGGCTTATGTTAGGATGAGACGTGAAGGCTCAGTTAGGGCGCTTGAGAGTTACAAGCTAGCCAGGAAGGATCTAAAGGGAGAGCTAAGAAGAGCAAGGAGAGGACACGAGAAGTCATTGGCGGATAGGATCAGGGAAAACCCTCAGGCTTTCTATAGGTATATCAGGAATAAAAGAATGACTAGAGTTAGATTAGGGCCAATCAAGGATAGTAGTGGGAAGTTGTGTGTGGAATCAGAGGAGATAGGGGAAGCGTTAAATGAATATTTTTCGTCAGTATTTACAGTAGAGAAAGAAAATGTTGTCGAGGAGAATACTGAGATACAGCCTACTAGGCTAGATGGGATTGAGGTTCACAAGGAGGAGGTGTTAGCAATTTTGGAAAGTGTGAAAATAGATAAGTCCCCTGGGCCAGGTGGGATTTATCCTAGGATTCTCTGGGAAGCTAGGGAGGAGATTGCAGAGCCTTTGTCCTTGATCTTTATGTCGTCATTGTCGACAGGAATAGTGCCGGAAGACTGGAGGATAGCAAATGTTGTCCCCTTGTTCAAGAAGGGGAGTAGAGACAGTCCTGGTAAATATAGACCTGTGAGCCTTACTTCGGTTGTGGGTAAAATGTTGGAAAAGGTTATAAGAGATAGGATTTATAATCATCTTGAAAAGAATAAGTTCATTAGCGATAGTCAGCACGGTTTTGTGAAGGGTAGGTCGTGCCTCACAAACCTTATTGAGTTTTTCGAGAAGGTGACCAAACAGGTGGATGAGGGTAAAGCAGTGGATGTGGTGTATATGGATTTCAGTAAGGCGCTTGATAAGGTTCCCCACGGTAGGCTATTGCAGAAAATACGGAAGTTTGGGGTTGAATGTGATTTTGAGCTTTGGATCAGAAATTGGCTAGCTGAAAGAAGACAGAGGGTGGTGCTTGATGGCAAATGTTCATCCTGGAGTTTAGTTACTAGTGGTGTACCGCAAGGATCTGTTTTGGGGCCACTGCTGTTTGTCATTTTTATAAATGACCTGGATGAGGGTGTAGAAGGGTGGGTTAGTAAATTAGCGGTCGGTGGAGTTGTGGATAGTGCCGAAGGATGTTGTAGGATACAGAGGGACATAGATAGGCTGTAGAGCTGGGCTGAGAGATGGCAAATGGAGTTTAATGCGGAAAAGTGTGAGGTGATTCACTTTGGAAGGAGTAACAGGAATGCAGAGTACTGGGCTAATGGGAAGATTCTTGGTAGTGTAGATGAGCAGAGAGATCTTGGTGTCCAGGTACATAAATCCCTGAAAGTTGCTACCCAGGTTAATAGGGCTGTTAAGAAGGCATATGGTGTGTTAGCTTTTATTAGTAGGGGGATCGAGTTTCGGAGCCACGAGGTCATGCTGCAGCTGTACAAAACTCTGGTGAGACCGCACCTGGAGTATTGCGTGCAGTTCTGGTCACCGCATTATCGGAAGGATGTGGAAGCTTTGGAAAGGGTGCAGAGGAGATTTACCAGGATGTTGCCTGGTATGGAGGGAAGGTCTTACGTGGAAAGGCTGAGGGACTTGAGGTTGTTTTCGTTAGAGAGAAGGAGGAGAAGAGGTGACTTAATAGAGACATATAAGATAATCAGAGGGTTAGATAGGGTGGATAGTGAGAGTCTTTTTCCTCGGATGGTGATGGCAAACACGAGGGGACATAGCTTTAAGTTGAGGGGTGATAGATATAGGACAGATGTTAGAGGTAGTTTCTTTACTCAGAGAGTAGTAGGGGCGTGGAACGCCCTGCCTGCAACAGTAGTAGACTCGCCAACTTTAAGGGCATTTAAGTGGTCATTGGATAGACATATGGATGAAAATGGAATAGTGTAGGTCAGATGGTTTCACAGGTCGGCACAACATCGAGGGCCGAAGGGCCTGTACTGCGCTGTAATGTTCTAATTCTAATTCTAATCCTGAGACTGTGATTTTAAATCCCACTCGGACAGTTTGAGAATTTGAATTCTGTTTAATAAATCTGGAAAGTAAATTCTGTTCCTGGTGTAATTGCCCTATTGCTGTCGGATTAGGGTAGGATACCTGCCATACTGACCTTGTCTGGGCTGATATGAGACTCCAGTACACCACCAAAGTGGTTGGCTCGTAACTGCCCGCTGAAGTGGCGGGGCAAGGCACTTGGTTTATCAAACCCACTCGAAAGAATTCAATCAGCGCCATCTTACATTCTTGTAATTTGGTGGCTTCGATCGGTGCAGTGCTGATGATGTAGACTCTGTAAAATCCAGCTCATCCTGCAAAGTCTGCAGTTTGTTGCAGTCATTGTTCGGTGACTCCTGGGAGGATGTTCAGTCGCCACAGGTCCTTTTCTCAATCAATGCTCCGGCTGAGTGTGAATCCACCACAATCAGCAGAGTCAAATAATCTCTGAGCAGCAGAATGTTTACCCTCAATTCAGCAGATACTCTGAATTCAAACAGGAAGCTGCTAAAGTGGATTATGGGACACTGAATATATCCCATTAAATTAGATTTAAAACACTTTAAAACTCTAATTTACTGTTAAACGTCAGGGTCTAAATCACAGACTTACAACTGACTTGTTTTTAATTCATTCTCAGGATTGTTGCATCATTGGGAATTGTTGCAGTTTCATAAGGAAGACTGAGGGCGACCTGATAGAGGTCTTTAAAATTAGGAAAGGGTTTGATCGGGTAGACGTAGAGAAGATATGTCCACTTGTGGACAGGACTAGAACTAGAGGTTATAAATATAATACAGTCACTAATAAATCAAATCGGAAATTCAGGAGAAACTCGTTTACCCAGAGAGTAGTGAGAATGTGGAACTTGATACCACAGGGAGTGGTTGAGGTGAATAGAGTAGATACATTTAAGGGGAAACTGGATAAACACATGAGGGAGAAAAGAATAAGAGGATATGCTGATAGGGTGAGATGAAGACGGGTGGAAGGAGGCTCATGTGGAGCATAAATACCAGCATGTAGATGGGCCGAATGGCCTGTTTCTGTGCTGTAAATTCCTTGTAATTCAATATCATAGATTCATGGGTCTTTCAAAATTGAAATATCTCAGCTTTAGTGATATTTCAAAAATAAATGTTGTCTTTCTTCCATTTCAGGGACCTCCTGGCCCATCTGGAGAAGCAGGGCCCCCTGGACCTCCTGGAAAGCGGGTGAGCATTTCCACCCAATGCAACTCAGACTTTTTAATCCAGCTTACTTGTAGTGTTTGTGAGTTTGCTGATGGTGACAAGGCCACTCGGTGATATTATACTCTGCTATAATCAGTCCAGTTCACCCATCACTCCCTGTGCCCTCAGACCTACATTGGCTCCCATTCCTGCAACCCCTCCCTAACTCTGTAATCTCCTCCAGCCCCTACACCCCTCCCTCTCTCTGTAACCTCCTCCAGCCCCAAGACCCCTCCCTATCTCTGTAATCTCCTCCAGCCCCTACACCCCTCCCTATCTCTGTAACCTCCTCCAGCCCCAAGACCCCTCCCTATCTCTGTAACCTCCTCCAGCCCCTACATTCCTCCCTATCTCTGTAACCTCCTCCAGCCCCTGCACCCCTCCCTATCTCTGTAACCTCCACCAGGCACTACACCCCTCCCTATCTCTGTAACCTCCACCAGGCACTACACCCCTCCCTATCTCTGTAACCTCCTCCAGCTCCTGCACCCCTCCCTATCTCTGTAACCTCCTCCAGCCCCTACACCCCTCCCTATCTCTGTAATCTCCTCCAGCCCCTACACCCCTCCCTATCTCTGTAACCTCCTCCAGCCCCAAGACCCCTCCCTATCTCTGTAACCTCCTCCAGCCCCAAGACCCCTCCCTATCTCTGTAACCTCCTCCAGCCCCTACACCCCTCCCTATCTCTGTAATCTCCTCCAGCCCCTACACCCCTCCCTATCTCTGTAACCTCCTCCAGCCCCAAGACCCCTCCCTATCTCTGTAACCTCCTCCAGCCCCTACACCCCTCCCTATCTCTGTAACCTCCTCCAGCCCCACACCCCTCCCTATCTCTGTAACCTCCTCCAGCCCCTACACCCCTCCCTATCTCTGTAACCTCCACCAGGCACTACATCCCTCCCTATCTCTGTAACTTCCTCCAGCCCCTACACCCCTCCCTATCTCTGTAACCTCCTCCAGCCACTACACCCCTCCCTATCTCTGTAACCTCCTCCATCCCCTACACCCCTCCCTATCTCTGTAACCTCCTCCAGCCCCTACACCCCTCCCTATCTCTGTAACCTCCTCCAGCACCTACACCCCTCCCTATGTCTGTAACCTCCTCCAGCCCCTACACCCCTCCCTATCTCTGTAACCTCCTCCAGCCCCTACACCCCTCCCTATCTCTGTATCCTCCTCCAGCACCTACACCCCTCCCTATGTCTGTAACCTCCTCCAGCCCCTACACCCCTCCCTATCTCTGTAACCTCCTCCAGCACCTACACCCCTCCCTATGTCTGTAACCTCCTCCAGCCCCTACACCCCTCCTTGGTCTCTAATCTCCTCCAGTGCCACAACCCTCTAAGATATGTTAAATAAAAGCAAAATACTGCGGATGCTGGAAATCTGAAGTAAAAACAAGAAATGCTGGAAATACTCAGCAGGTCTGGCAGCATCTGTGGAGAGTGAAACAGTGTTAACATTTCAGGTTCAGTGAGTTCCGAAGAAGGGTCACTGACCCAAAACTTTAACTTTGGAATTCTCTCGCTCAACCTCTCCACTCTGCTTTCTTCCTTGAAGATGCTCATTAAAACCTGTCTGACCAATCTTTTGGTCACTTTCCTAATATCTGCTTATGTGACTCGGTGTTAGAGTTTCTGTCTGATTTACACTCCTCTGCAGCATCTTGGGACGTTTGAGCTCAGGTGCTGTATAAATGTGCTGGTTATAATGTGATACTCTGTGAAATTCACAGTAAATACTGTGAAATATTCTCATTTCTTGTAAATCATTTTGCTTTTTCAGTAGTGTGCATTGAAATTAATTCCACATCCTCACACGCCTTTGGGAAATGCATTTAATACTTAATAGCTCTGAGCTGTGAGTCAGTCTCTCAGCAATTTGCTCCTTACTCAGAGTTTTACAATCTCAACTGGTCAATTAGTATTTGATCCTGTGCAGCATTTTCCATTTCAATCACAGCACCTGAAATCACAATGTGTAGATAAATAATGATTAAAGCTCTTCCTGTGCTCAGCCTGGGTGCAAATGAGCTGTTAAATTGTCTGCCTACTTCTGGGACATAATGAGTACTTCCTCATTTGTTCACTGTCGGAGGAGTTTTATTAAATGATGCAGCACAGAAGGAGGCCATTCAGCCCATTGTGTATGTGCAGGGCGTAGTGATAGTCACTGGACTAGTAACCCAGAGACCCAGGGTATTTCTCTGGGTACAGGGGTTCGAATCCACCACAGCAGAAGGTGGAATTTGAATTCAATTAATACATCTGGAATTAAAGCTAGTCTAATGATGGCCATGAAACCATTGTCGATTGTTGTAAAAACCCATCTGGTTCACTAATGTCCTATAGGGAAGGAAATCTGCCGTCCTTACCTGGTCTGGCCTACATGTGACTCCAGACCCACAGCAATGTGGTTGACTCTTACATGCCCTCGAAATGGCCGAGTAAGACACTCAGTTAACCACCATCTTCTCAAGGGCAATTAGGGATAGGCAATAAATGCTGGCCTGGCCAGTGACGCCCACATCCCATAAATGAATTTTTAAAAAGTGCTGTCTCTTTGAAAGAACTATCCAATTAGTCCCACTCTCCTGCTCTTTCCCCATAACCCTGTAACTTTCTCCTTTTCAAGTATTTATCCAATTCCCTTTTGAAAGTTATTATTGAATCTGCTTCCACCGCCCTTTCAGGCAGCGCATTCCAGATCACAACAACTCACTGTGTAAAATAAATTCTCCTCATCTCCCCCTCTGGTTCTTTTACCAATTACCTTCAATCTGTGTCCTCTGGTTACTGACCCTCCTGTCATTGGAAACAGTTTCTCCTTATTTACTCTATCAAAACCCTTCATTAATTTGCCTCTATTAAATCTCCCCCTTAACCTTCTCTGCTCTAAGAAGAACAATCCCAGCTTCTCCAGTCTCTCCACATAACTGAAGTCCCTCATCCCTGGAACCATTTCAGTAAATCTCCTCCGCACCCTCTCCAAGGCCTCGACATCCTTCCAAAAGTGTGGTGTCCAGAATTAGATACATTAATATAGCTCCTTTAATGAATTAAAACGTGCCAAGGCAGTGTGATCAGACATAATTTGACAACGAGCCACATAAGGAGACATTAGGATAGGTGACCTAAAGCTTGGTCAAAGATTTTAAGGAATGTCCAAAAGGGGGACAGAGAAGTGCAGAGATCTTTAACCTGCAGCAAGGCTCACTTCCCATCAACCACTGCGCTTGCTGATCTCCATTGGTTCCTGGTGCAGCAACACTTCGGTTGTAAAATTCTCATCCTAGTTTTCAAATCCTTCCATGACCTCACCCCTCACTATCTCTGTAATCTGCCCCGGCCCCACAACACTCCGCCATCTCTATACTCCCCCAATTCTGGCATTTTGTCCAATGCTGATTTTAATCATTCCACCATTGGTGGGCGTACCAGCAAAACTGAAGTCAATGGGAATCAGGGGGAAAACTCTCCGCTGGTTGGAGTCATACCTAGCGCAAAGGAAGATGGTTGTGGATGTTGGAAGTCAATCATCTGAGCTCAAGGACATCACTGCAGGAGTTCCTCAGGGTAGTGTCCTAGGCCCAACCATCTTCAGCTGCTTCATCAATGACCTTCCTTCAATCATAAGGTCAGAAGTAGGGATGTTCGCTGAAGATTGCACAATGTTCAGCACCATTCGTGACTCCTCAGATATTGAAGCAGTCCGTGTAGAAATGCAGCAAGACCTGGACAATATCCAGACTTAGGCTGACAAGTGGCAAGTAACATTCGTGCCACACAAGTGCCAGGCAATGACCATCTCCAACAAGAGAGAATCTGACCATCTCCACTTGACATTCAATGGCATGACCATCACTGAATCCCCCACTATCAACATTCTAGGGGGTACCATTGACCAGAAACTGAACTGGAGTAGCCATATAAATACCGTGGTTACAAGAGCAGGTCAGAGGCTAGGAATCCTGAGGCGAGTAACTCACTTCCTGACTCTCCAAAGCCTGTCCACCATCTACAAGGCACAGGAGTGTGATGAAATACTCTCCACTTGCCTGGATGGGTGCAGCTCCAACAACACTCAATAAGCTCGACACCATCCAGAACAAAGCGGCCCGCTTGATTGGCACCCCATCTACAAACAGTTACTCCCTCCACCAGCGACACACAGTGGCAGCAGTGTGTACCATCTACAAGATGCATTGCAGCAATGGACCAAGGCTCCTTATACAGCACCTTCCAAACCCACGACCTCGACCAACTAAAAGGACAAGGGCAGCAAATGCCACCTGCAAGTTCCCCTCCAAGTCACACACCATCCTGACTTGGAACTATATCGCCATTCCTTCACAGTCGCTGGGTCAAAATCCTGGAACTCCCTTCCTAACAGCACTGTGGTTGTACCTACCCCACATGGACTGCAGTGGTTCAAGAAGGCAGCTCACCACCACCTTCTCAAGAGCAATTAGGGATGGGCCGTAAATGCTGGCCTGGCCAGCGATGCCCACATCCCATGAATGAATTTTTAAAAAGCTGCCTGGGCCCGAAGCTCTGGAATTCCTTTCCTGAACCTTTCCATCGCTCTCTTTCCTCCTTTAAGATGCTCCTTAAAACCTACCTCTTTGACTGAGCTTTTGGTCACCTGTCTTAATATCTCCTTGTGTAGCTTAGTGTCATATTTCTGCTTGATTTGCACTCCTATGAAGCACATTTGGACATTAAGGCTGCTGAAAAAATGTAAGTTGTCGGGTGAGGGAGCTATGAACTGTTCTCCAGTGAGGAGGACGAGTGAGAGAAGTAAAATAGCAGCAATAAACATCACAATAAATATTTCACAGTGAAATGATTGAATGAATAGTTGGACTCAGGCGATATCTCCCCATGGCAACTACTGATTCAGGTGTATCTAAATGTATAACAGTAAATCGAAGGAGATTGAGTTAAAACATAAAAATTCTGGTGAATTGCTAAAATGGAAAGCAAATGGATGGAATCCTCAATGAATGAATGGAAGTGTTTATTTATGTGATATTCTATGCTCAATCTGTGTATCTGGGGAAAGAGTGCTTGATTTGTTTAATTTAGGATCTGGCGTGAGTAGAGTTCGCTACAAGACGGTTATTATGATGTATCAGACATTACGTTGTGTCTGACCAACCCAAATATTAACTGCAAGGAAGCAATGAATCTTTTCAAGAAAAAAATACTTCTCCTTTTAAAATGTAATGTTATTTCCACCTCACAATTGCTGATGACATCGAGGGTGAAATCTGTACTGGTTATCCATTCTGCTTTAATTGAATGCCACTCTTCCTTTCTGTAGGGACCTCACGGAGCTGCTGGAGCTGAAGGAAGACAAGGAGATAAAGGAGCAAAGGTAAGGAAATACATTCCCATCACTTCATTCATAGTTTCTGGCACTGGAGTCTTGCTGTGCTGAGGTCAGAAATCACACATGTATAATATTCAGGCAGATGTACAGAGAATTAAACTAAACGCAATCAATGGGTGTCACCTGATATCGAAAAGATTACATCAGCCAGGGAAAAGGGCCAATGATTTATTATCTCTCTCAGATCAGAGTTATCAAAAAAAGTCACCAACCAGGACAAAGCAGCCCACTTGATCGGCACCCCATCTGCAAACATTCACTCCCTCCAACACCGACGCACAGTGGCAGCAGTGTGTACCATCTACAAGATGCACTGCAGCAACTCGCTAAGCCTCATAGGAACATTGGAGCAGGAGTAGGCCATTCAGCCTGTCGAGCCTGCTCCGCCATTCAATTAAATCATGGCTGATCATCCTCCTCAATGCCATTTTCCCACGTTATCCCCATATCCCCTAATGTCATTAGTCTCCAGAAATCTCTCGATTTCAGTCAGAGTCATAGAGTTATACAGCACAGAAACAGGCCCTTCAGCCCATCGTGTCTGTGCTGGCCATCAAGCACCTAACTATTCTAATCCCATTTTCCAGCACTTGGCCCGTAGCCTTGTATGCGATGGCGTTTCAAGTGCTCATCTAAATACTTCTGAAATGTTGTGAAGGTTCCTGTCTCTCGCACTTCCTCAGGCAGCGCGTTCCAGATTCCAACCACCCTCTGGGTGAAAAGATTTTCCTCAAATTCCCTCTAAACCTCCTGCCCCTTACCTTAAATCTATGCCCCCTGGTTCTTGACCCCTTCGCTAAGGGGAAAAGTTTCTTCCTATCTATCCTATCAATGTCCCTCATAATCTTGTAGACCTCAATCATGTCCCCCCTCAGCCTTCTCTGGTCCAAGGAAAACAACCCTAGCCTTTTCAGTCTCTCTTCATAGCTGAAATGCTCCAGCCCAGGTAACATCCTGGTGAATCTCCTCTGCACCCTCTCCAGTGCAATCACATCCTTCCTATTGTGTGGTGCCCAGAACTGTACACAATACTCCAGCTGTGGCCTAACTATCATTTTATACAGCTCCATCATAACCTCCCTGCTCTGAGATTCTATGCCTCGGCTAATAAAGGCAAGTATCCCATATGCCTTCCTAACCACCTTATCTACCTGTGCTGCTGCCTTCAGTGATCTATGGACAAGTACACCAAGGTCCCTCTGACCCTCTGAACTTCCTAGGGTCTTACCATCCATTGTATATTCCCTTGCCTTGTTGGCCCTCCCAAAATGCATCACCTCACACTTCTCAGGATTAAATTCCATTTGCCACTGCTCCGCTCATCTTACCAGCCCATCTATATCGTCCTGTAATCTAAGGCTTTCCTCCTCACTATTTACGACACCATCAATTTTCATGTGACCTGTGAAATTGCTTATCATACCTCCTATATTCATGTCTAAATCATTAATAAACACTACAAACAGCAAGGGTCCCAGCACCGATCCCTGTCGTACACCACTGGTCACAGGTTTCCACTCGCAAAAACAGCCCTCGACCATCACCCTCTGTTTCCTGCCACTAAGCCAATTTTGGATCCACTTTGCCAAATTTCCCTAGATCCCATGGGCTCTTACCTTCTTAACCAATCTTCCATGCGGGACCTTATCAAAAGCCTTACTGAAAACCATGCAGATACGTCAACTGCTTTACCCTCATCTACGCGACTAGTTAACTCCTCGAAAAATTCAATCAAGTTAGTTAGACACGATCTTCCCCTGACAAAGCCATGCTGACTATCCCTGATTAATCCCTGCCTCTCCAAGTGGAGATTAATCCTGTCCCTCAGAATTGTTTCCAATAATTTCCCTACCACTGATGTTAGACTCACCGGCCTGTAATTACCTGGTTTATCCCTGCTACCCTTCTTGAATAATGGTACTGCATTCACTGTCCTCCAATCCTCTGTTACCTCTCCTGTGGTCAGAGAGGATTTGAAAATTTGTGTCAGAGCCCCTGGAATCTCCTCCCTTGCCTCATATAACAGCCTGGGATATATCTCATCTGGGCCTGGGGATTTATCCACTTTTAAGCCCGCTAAAGCATCTAATACTTCCTCCCTTTCAATGTTAATATGTTGAAGTATATCACAATCCCCTTCCCTGATCTCTATACCTACATCATCATTCTCCACAGTGAAAACAGATGAAAAGTAATCATTTAAAACCTCACCTTTGTCCTCCGGCTCCACACAAAGATTAGGCCCTACTCTTTCCCCGGTTATCTTCTTGCCCTTAATATACTTATAAAACGCCTTAGCATTTTCCTTTATATTGACCGCCAGTGTTTTTTCATGCCCCCTCTTCGCTCTCCTGATTACTTTTTTAAGTACCCGCCTACACTTTCTATACTCCTCAAGTGCCTCCACTGCTTTCAGCACTCTGAATCTGCCATAAGCCTCCTTTTTTTTCCTGATCCAATCCTCTACATCACTTGACATCCAGGGTTCCCTGGGCTTGTTGGTCCGACCCTTCACCTTAACGGGAACAAGTTGGCTCTGAACTCTCACAATTTCCTCTTTGAATGACTCCCACTGGTCTGATGGGGACTTTCCTAAAAGTAGCTGCTCCCAGTCCACTTTGGCCAGATCCTGTTTTATCATATTGAAATCGACCTTCCCCCAATTCAATACCTTTATTTCTGGTCCATCTTTGTCCTTTTCCATAACTACCTTAAATCTTAGAGTTATGGTCACTATCCCCGAAATGTTCCCCCACTGACACTTCTACCACTTGTCCGGCTTCATTCCCTAGGATTAGGTCCAGTACTGCCCCTTCTCTTGTAGGACTTTCTACGTACTGGCTCAAAAAGCTCTCCTGTATGCATTTTAAGAATTCCTCCCCCTTTAAGCCTTTTGCACTAAGACTATCCCAGTTGATATTAGGTAAGTTGAAATCCCCTCCTATTATTACCTCATTATTTTTTTCACCTCTCTGAGATTTGCCTAAATATCTGCTCCTCTATCTCTCCCTGACTATTTGGTGGTCTGTAGTACACTCCCAGCCAAGTGATTGCCCCCTTTTTATTTTTAAGTTCTACCCATATGGCCTCATTTGAGGAACCTTCTAAGATATCATCCCTCCTTACTGCAGTAATTGACTCCTTGATCAACAGTGCATCCCCTCCCCTGTCACGCCTGAAGATTCTATACCCAGGAATATTGAGCTGCTAGTCCTGCTCCTCCCTCACCCATGTCTCTCTGATAGCAATAATATCATAATCCCATGTGCTAATCAACGCCCTCAATTCATCTGCCTTATTAGTAAGACTCCTTGCATTAAAGTAAATGCAATCCAGTCTTGCATTTTTCACTTGTGCCTTAACAGGTCGATATTTGCTCTGCCTTCCAGACTGACTCCGTTTCTCTTCTATATTTGGCTGTGCCTCACCCCCTACTGTACCTCCACTCTGTATCCCATCCCCCTGCCAAATTCGTTTAAAACCCACCCCCCCACCCCAACAGCACTAGCAAATCTCCCAAAAAGGATGTTGGTCCTGTTCCGGTTCAGGTGAAAACCGTCCAACTTGTACAGATCCCACCTTTTCCAGAAACAGACCCAGTGATCCAGGACTCCCTCCTGCACCATTTCCTCAGCCACGCATTCATCAGCTCTATCCTCCTATTCCTATACTCACTAGTACATGGCACCAGGTGTAATCCAGAAATTGCAACTTTTGAGGTCCTGTTTTTTAAATCTGCTCCCTAGCTCCCTAAATTCTTGTTGCAGGATCTCATCCCTCTTTCTGCCTATGTCGTTAGTACCAATGTGTATCACGACCTCTGGCTGCTCACCCTCCCCCTTAAGAATGTCCTGCAGCCACTCCGAGACATCCTTGACCCTAGCACTAGGGAGGCAACATCCCATCCTGGAGTCACGTTTGCGTCCACAGAAACGCCTATCTGTACCCCTTACGATAGAATCCCCTATCACTATAGCTCTTCCATCCTTTTCCTCCCCTGCTGTGCAACAGAGCCCGAATTTGGCTGTTGCTGCTTTCCCCTGGGAGGTCATCCCCCCCAACAGTATCCAAAGCAGTATCTCTGTTTGAGAGGGAGATGGCCACAGGGGACTCCTGCACTACCTTAATATAAAAGCAAAATATTGCGGATGCTGGAAATCTGAAATAAAAACAAGAAATGCTGGAAATACTCAGCAGGTCTGGCAGCATCTGTGGAGAGAGAAGCAGCGTTAACGTTTCGGGTCAGTGACCCTTCTTCAGAACACACTACCTGCAATACCTGCCTGTGCCTACTACTCTGCCTGGTGGTCACCCATCCCTTTTCTGCCTGTGCAGCCATTACCTGCGGTGTGACCACCTCACTAAATGTGCTATCCACGATGATCTCAGCATCGCGGATGCTCCACAGTGAATCCACCCGCAGCTCCAGCTCCGTAATGCGGGTCGTCAGGAGCTGCAGATGGATACACTTCCTGCACACATGGTCGTCAGGGACACTGGAAGCATCCCTGATTTTCCACATTACGCAGGAGGAGCAGATCACAGGTGTGAACTCTCCTGCCATGACTTACCTTTAGATTAATTAGTGACTCCCTTAATTAAAGAATACTAATAACACTAGGGGCCTTGTTCTACCCACTCCAATCTAAAGTCCTGTCTTGAACATACTCAATGACTGAACTTCCACAGCCCTCTGGGGTAGAGAATTCCAAAGATTCACCACCCTCTGAGTGAAGAAATTCCTTCTCATCTCAGTCTTAAATGCCCTGCCCCTTATTCTGAGACTGTGTCCCCTGGTTCTAGACTCACCAGCCAGGGGAAACATCCTATCTACATCTACCCAGTGACACCCTGTAAAAATGTTGTAAGTTTCAATGAGATCATGCCTCATTCTTTGAAACTTAGGGGAAGCCACTTCGAACCGAGATGAAGAGAAATATCTTTAGTCAGACGGTTGTGAATCTTTGGAATTCTCTACCCCAGAGGGCTGTGGAAGCTCAGTCATTGAGCTTGCTGAAAGCAGAGATTGACAGATTTCTAAATAACATTGCTATAAAGGGATATGGGGATAATGGGGGAAAAAGGCATTGAAGTGGATGATCAGCCATGATCATATTGAATGGCGGAGCAGGTTGGATGGACTGAATGGCCTACTCCTGCTGCTATGTTCCTCTGTTCCTATAACTCTAGAGAATACAGGCCCAGTTTCCTCAATCTCTCCTCATAAGACAATCCCACCATCCCAGGAATCAGTCTGGTGAACCTTTGTTGCACTCCCTCTATGGAAAGTATATATTTTTTTATTTATTCCTTCGGGGAATATGGGCATCACTGGCTATGTCAGCATTTATTGCCCATCCCTAATTGCCCTTGAGAAGGTGGTGGTGAGCTGCCTTCTTGAACCGCTGCAGTCCATGTGGGGTAGGTACACCCACAGTGCTGTTAGGAAGGGAGTTCCAGGATTTTGACCCAGCGACTGTGAAGGAACGGCGATATAGTTCCAAGTCAGGATGGTGTGAGACTTGGAGGGGAACTTGCAGGTGGTGGTGTTCCCATGTATCTGCTGCTCTTGTCCTTCTAGTTGGTAGAGGTCGCGGGTTTGGAAGGTGCTGTCTAAGGAGCCTTGGTGCATTGCTGCAGTGCATCTTGTAGATGGTACACACTGCTGTCACTGTGCATCAGTGGTGGAGGGAGTGAATATTTGGGGGTTTGGAAGGTGCTGTCGGAGGAGCCTTGGTGAGTTGCTGCAGTGTATCTTGTAGATGGTACACAACGCTGCCACTATGGTTTGGTGGTGGAGGGAATGTACCACCCCCAAGCACAAGGGCAGCAGGAGCACTTGATGGAAGTCCAAATCTAGCAGCCATCAACATAAAATAGTCATTACTGTGCAGGAAACGTCGCTAGCTGGAGCAGTTCGAGCTCCAGGTTTTGGAGCTTGAGCAGTGGCTGGAGTTACTTGGGGTCATCTGGGAGGCTGAGAGCATCATGGATAGCACATTTCTGGAGGTGGTCACCCTGCAGCTTAAATGTGCAGGCAGAGAGGGAATGGGTGACCACCAGAAGGACAAGGAGGATCAAGCAGGCAGGGCAGGGACCCCATGAGCACATCTCGCTCTCCAACTGATATTGAGTTCTAAATACTGGTGAGAGTAATGGTTCCTCTGGGGAGTGCAGGCAAAGTCAAGTCCATGGTACCATGGGTGGCTCAGCTGCACAGGGGGGTGGATGAAGAGTGGAAAAGCAATAGTGGTAGGTGATTCGATAATGACGGGAACAGGCAGGTGCTGCTGTGGCCACAGATGTGACTCTAGGATGGTGTGTTTCCTCCCTGGTGCCAGGGTCAAGGATATCACTGAACAGCTGCAGGACATTCTGAAGGGGGAAGGTGAACCCAGAGGTCATGGTCCATATTGGCACCAATGACACAGGCAGAACGAGGGATGAGATCCTGAAGGCAGAGTTTAGGGAGCCAGGGAAGAGATTGAAAAGCAGGACCTCAAAGGTAGTAATCTCTGGATTGCTGCCAGTGCCATGTGCTAGTGAGTACAGAAATAGGAAGATACAGCTGATGAATACATGGCTGCTGGTGCAGGAGGGAGGACTGTAGGTTCCTGAGGCATTAGACTGCTTCTGGGGGAGCTGGGACCTGTACAAGCTGGACAGGTTGCACCTTAACAGGACTGGGACCAATATCCTCATAGTGCGTTTTGCTAGTGCTGTTGGGGACGGTTTAAACTAGCTTGGCAGGGGGATGGTAACCTGAGAATAGATTCAGAAGGAAGAAAAGTTGGTAATGGAAGGCAGAAAATTAATAAGCGTGTTTGAAAGGCAGAGGAAACAAAGGCTCGAAAATAGACCAGAAGGGAGTTTGTCAGTGCTAAAGGGTACATACCTTAATGGAAGGAGTCTAGGGAATAAGGCAGATGAGCTGAGAGCACAGATTAATACGTGCAAGTATGATATTATAGCTGTTACTGAGACATGGCTGAAAGAAGGGCAGGAATGGCAGCTCAACATTCCTGGTTACAGGGTTTTCAGGTGAAATAGAAAGGACGGGGTGGGGTAGCAATGTTTATGGGGAGACAGTGACATAGTGGTAATGCCACTGGACTAGTAATCCAGAGGCATGGCCTATTGCCTTGGGGATACAGGTTAAATCCCACCATAGCAGCTCGTGGAATTTAAAAACAATTAATTCATAGACATCTGGAACTGAAAGCTCGTCTCAGTAATGGTACCATGAAACGATCATCAATTGTTGTAAAAACCCATCTGCTACACTAATGTTCTTCAGGGACGGAAATCTGCTGTCCTTACCTGGTCTGGCCTACATGTGACTCCAGATCCACCACAATGTGATTGACTCTTAACTGTCCTCTGAAATGTCTGAGCAAGCCACTCAATTGTCAAGGGCAATTAGGGATGGGTAACAAATGATGGCCTTGCCAGCGATGCCCACATCCCATGAAAGAATTTTTTTTTAATTGATTAAGGAAACAATTAGAGCTGTGAGATGATATTGTAGAAGGATCATCAAATGAGGCCGCATGGGTTGAACTGAAGAACCAAAAAAGGGGCAATCACACGACTGGGAGAGTACTATAGACCCCCAAACAGTCAGAGGGAGATATTCTGTGCCGTAAACTTTCTATATGCAAATATGTAGGCAAATCTCTGATAAGTGGAAAAACAATAGGACAGTAATAGTGGTGGATCTCAACTACCCTAATATTATCTGGGATAGAATTAGTGTGAAAGGCACAGGGGGGGCAGAATTCTGAAGATGCATTCAGGAGAACCTTTTTAGCTAGTACATAGCAAGTACATAGAGAGTATCGTGGATAGCACGTATAGAGAGGTGGTCACACCACAGGCTCAGAGCCCACAGGCAGGAGGGGAATGGGTGACCACCAGGCAGAGCAAGAGGACTAGGCAGGCAGTGCAGGAATCTCCTGTGGCTATTCCCCTGCAAAACAGATATACTGCTTTGGATACTGTTGGGGGAATGACCTCTCAGGGGAAAGCAGCAACAGCCCAATTCATTGCACCATGGTTGGCTCTGCTGCACAGGGGAGGAGTAAAAAGTGTGGGAATGCAATAGTTATAGAGGATTCAATTGTAAGGGGAATAGATAGGCGTTTCTGTGGCTGCAAAAGAGACTCCAGGATGGTATGTTGCCTCCCTGGTGCTAGGGTCAAGGATGTCTCAGAGCAGTATACTTAGAATATTGCGTGCAATTCTGATCGCCACACTACCAGAAGGACGTCGAGGCTTTGGAGAGGGTACAGAAGAGGTTTACCAGGATGTTGCCTGGTCTGGAGGGCATTAGCTATGAGGAGAGTTTGGATAAACTCGGATTGTTTTCACTGGAACGACGGAGGTGGAGGGGCAACATGATAGAGGTTTACAAAGTTATGAGCGGCATGGACAGAGTGGATAGTCAGAAGCTAGAAAATGACAGGGGGATGGGAACCTTTGCAAGGAGTCAGAGGAGGGGGGATCAAAGACAGTGAAAAATAGTGGGAAGGGGACAAGTAATGTTAAAAAGACGAGCCTTCAGTCTTTGTGCTTTAACGCGTGGAGCATTCGCAATAAAGTGGATGAATTAATCACACACATAGATGTAAACGGGTATGATATAGTCGAGATTACGGAAGGTGACCAGGGATGGGAAATGAACATCCAGGGATATTCAGTATTTAGGAAGGACAGACAAAAAGCAAAAGGTGGTGCAGTTGCATTGCTGGTTAAAGAGGAAATTAATGCAATAGTGAAGAAGGATATTAGCTCTGACAATGTGGAATCTGTATGGGTAGAGCTGAGAAACACTAAGGGGCAAAAAACATTAATGGGGGTTGTACATAGGCCCCCAAACTGTAGTGGTGATGTTGGGAATGGCAATAAACAGGAAATTAGAGGTGCATGCGATAAAGGAACATCTGTATTATTGGTGACTTTAATCTGCATATAGATTGGGCAAATCAAATTAGTCACAATACCGTAGAGGAGGAATTCTTGGAGTGTACACGGGATGGTTTTCTCGACCAATACATTGAGGAACCAACTAGAGAACAGGCCATCCTAGACTGGGTATTGTGTAATGAGAGAGGAATAATTGACAATCTAGTTGTGCGAGACCCCTTGGGGACAAGCGACCATAATATGATAGAATTCTTCATCAAGATGGAGAGTGACGTAGTTGATTCTGAGACTAGGGTCCTGAATCTTAGTAAAGGAAACTACGAAGGTATGAGGCGTGAGTTGGCCATGATGAATTGGGAAACGTTACTTAAAGGGATGATGGTGGATAGGCAATGGCAAACATTTAAAGAGCACATGGATGAACTGCAACAATTGTTTATCCCTGTCTGGCGCAAAAGTAAAATGGGAAAGGTAGCCAAACCATGGTTTACAAGGGAAATTAGAGATAGCATTAGATCCAAGGAAGAGGCATATAAATTTGCCAGGAGAAACAACAGACCTGAGGATTGGGAGCAGTTTAGAATTCAGCAAAGGAGGATCAAGGGATTGATTAAGAAGGGGAAAATAGAGTACGAGAGCAAGCTGTGGGGAACATAAAAACTGACTGTAAAAGTTTCTATAGGGATGTGAAGAGAAAAAGATTGGTGAAGACAAATGTAGGTCCCTTACAGTCAGAAACAAGGGAATTTATTATGGGGAACAAAGAAATGGCTGACCAACTAAATGCATACTTTGGTTCTGTCTTCACAAAGGAGGACACAAATATCATACCAGAAATGTTGGGGAACACAGGGCTTAGTGAGAGAGAGGAACTGAAAGAAATCAGTATTAGTAGAGAAATGGTGTTGGGGAAATTGATGGGATTGAAGGCTGATAAATCCCCAGGGCCTGATAATCTACATCCCAGAGTACTTAAGGAAGTGGCCCTAGAAATAGTGGATGCATTGGTGGTCATCGTTCAAGATTCTGTAGACTTTGGAACTGTTCCAACAGATTGGAGGGTAGCTAATGTAACCCCACTATTTAAAAAGGGAGGTCGAGAGAAAACAGGGAATTATAGACCAGTCAGTCTGACATTGATAGTGGGGAAAATTCTAGAGTCCATTATCACTTAGAGAACAGTAGTAGAATCCGACAGAGTCAGCATGGATTTACGAAAGGGAAATCATGCTTGACAAATCTACTGGAATTCTTTGAGGATGTAACAGGTAGAGTTGATGAGGGGGAGCCAGTGGATGTGGTTTATTTGGACTTTCAGAAGGCTTTCGACAAAGTCCCACATAAGAGAATAATGTGTAAAATTGAAGCACATGGGATTGGGGGTAGTGTATTGCGATGTATAGAAAATTGGTTGGCGGACCACAAGCAAAGAGTAGGGATTAATGGGTCTTTTTCCGAATGGTAGGCAGTGACTAGTGGGGTACCGCAGAGATTGGTGCTCGGACCCCAGCTATTCACAATATATATTCATGATTAGATGAGGGAATTAAATGTAATATCTCCAAATTTGCAGATGACACAAAACTGGGTGGGAGGGTGAGTTGTGAGGAGGATGCAGAGAAGCTTCAGGGTGATTTGGACAAGTTGAGTGAATGGGCTAATGCATGGCAGATGCAGAATAATGTGGATAAATGTGAGGTTATCCACTTTGGTAGCAAAAACAGGAAGGCAGATTATTATCTGAAGGGCCGAATGGCCTACTCCTGCTCCTATTTTCTATGTTTCTATGGAACAAGAGAAGGGGTGGTTTTGGACTTAGTTTTAGGAAATGAAGCTGGGCAGGTGGAAGGGGTATCAGTCGAGGGGCACGAAGGTGGAAATGATGATAATTTAGTGAGATTTAGGGTAGTTATGGAAAAGGACAAAGACAGACCAGGATTAAAAGATCTGAATTTTGGAAAAGCTAATTTTACTAAGCTGTGATGTGATTTAGGTAAAATGGACTGGAAACAGCTACTTGAAGCCAGATCAGTGGGAGGCATTTAAGGAAGAGATAGTGAGGGTTCAGAACAAGTACATTCCCTTAAAGAAAAAGTGTGAGACTAACAATTCCAAAGCCCAGAGCCCCCTGGATGTCAAGAGACTTAAAGAAGAGGATAAAGAGAAAAAGGGAAATTGATGACAGATAATGAGGGCTTTTAATAGTGCAGAAAACCTCGAGAAGTATAAAAAGTGAAGGGGTGAAATTAAAAAGGAAATTAGGAAAGCAAAGAGAGGACATGAACAAACATTGGCAAATAAAATCAAGGAAAACCCAAAGATTTTTTTATAAATACATGAACAGCAAGAGGATAATTAGAGAAAGGATCGGGCTTATTAGGGACCATAAGGGTAACCTGCATGTGGAGGCAGAGAACGTGGATATGGTTCTTAATGAATACTTTGTCTCAGTTTTCACAAAATAGAGGGAAGATACAGACATTGTAAATAGGGAGGAGGAGTATGAAATATTAGATGACATTAGCACAAGTGAGAGAGGAAGTATTAAGTTGTTTAACATCTTCGGAAGTAGATAAATCCCCAGGCCTAGACGGAATGTATCGTAGGCTGTTAAGGAAATTAAGAGAAGTAATGGAGACTCTGACCATCATTTTCTAATACTCTCTGGCTACAGGTGTGGTACCGGTAAACAAGAGGACAGCTAATGTTGTATCACTGTTTAAAAAAGGAGAACGGGATAGACTGAGTAATTATCGGCCAGTCAGCATAACATTGGTGGTGGAAAAATTATTGGAAAAAATTTTGACATATAGGATAAATTTAGAAAGACATGGAGTAATCAAAGACACTCAGCACAGATTTGTTAAGGGAAGATCATGTCTGACTAACATGATGGAATTTTTTGAGGAGGTAACAAAGAGAGTAGATGAGGGTAGTGCATTTGATGCAGTCCATATGGATTTTAGCAAGGCTTTTGATAAGGTCCCAGATGGCAGAATGGTCATGAAGGCAAAAGCCGAAGGGATCCGAGACAAAGTGGCAAATTGGATCTGGAATTGGTTCAAAGGCCGGAAGCAAAAAATAATGGTCGATGGGTGTTTTGGTGACTGGAAGGCCTTTTCCAGTGAGGGTTCCACAGGTCTCTTGTGTTTTGTGATCTATATCAATGATTTGGTTCAATGAGGAGTGCAGGAGAGCATGCAGGGAGCATCACCAGGCATACCTAAAAATGAGGTGTCAACTGGTGAAGCCACAACACAGGACTACAAAACACGAAAACAGTGGAAGCACCATGTGATAGACAGAGCTAAGCAATCCCGCAAGCAACAGATCAGATCGAAGCTCTGCGGCCCTGCTACGTCCAGTCGTGTATAGTGGTGGACAATTAAACAACTAACAGGAGGAGGAGGCTCCACAAATATCCCCATCCTCAATGATGGGGGAGCCCAGCACATCAGCATTTGCATCCATCTTCAGCCAGAAGTGCCGAGTGGATGATTAACTTGGCCTCCACCTCCAAGCATCACAAATGCCAGTCGTCAGCCAATCTGATTCACTCCGCGTGATGTCAAGAAATGACTGAAGGCACTGGATACTGCAAAGGCTATGGGCCCTGACAATATTCCGGCAATAGTACTGAAGACTTGTGCTCCAGAACTTGCCGCGCCCCTAGCTAAGCTGTTCCAGTACAGCTACAACACTGGCATCCACCCAAAAATGTGGAAAATTGCCCAGGTATGTCCTGTTCACAAAAATCAGGAGAAATTCAACCTGGCCAATTACTGCCCCATCAGTCTGCTCTCGATCATCAGATAAGTGATGGAAGGAGTCATCGACCGTGCTATCAAACGGCACTTGCTCAGCAATAACCTGTTCACTGATGCTCAGTTTGGGTTCCGACAGGGCCATTCAGCTCCTGACCTCATTACAGCCTTGGTCCAAACATAGGTCAAAAGAACTGAACTCAGGAGGTGAGGTGAGAGTGACTGCCCTTGTCATCAAGGCAGCATTTGACCGAGTATGGCATCAAGGAGCCCTAGCAAAACTGGAGTTAATGGGAATCTGGGAAAAACTCTCCACTGGTGGGAGTCATACCTAGCGCAAAGAAGGATGGTTGTGGTTGTTGGAGGTCAATCATCTGAGCTCCAGGACCTCACTGCAGGAGTTCCTCCTCAGATACTGAAGCAGTCCCTGTCCATATGCAGCAAGGCCTGGACAACATTCAGTCTTGGGCTGCTAAGTGACAAGTAACATTCGCGCCGCACAAGTGCCAGGCAATGACCATCTCTAACCAAAGAGAATCTAACCATCTCCCCTTGACATTCAATGGCATTACCATCACTGAATCCCCCACTATCAACATCCTAGGGGCTACCATTGACCAGAAACTGAACTGGAGTAGCCATATAAATACTGTGGCTACAAGAGCAGGTCAGAGGCTCGGAATCTTGAGGCGAGTAACTCGCCTCCTGACTCCCCAAAGCCTGTCCATCATCTACAAGGCACAAGTCAGGAGTGTGATGGAATACTCTCCACTTGCCTGGATGGGTGCAGCTCCAACAACACTCAAGAAGCTCGACACCATCCAGGACAAAGCAGCCCGCTTGATTGGCACCCCATCTACAAACATTCACTCCCTCCACCACCGATGCACGGTGCTGGTTTTTCCTTCTGGGGAGCTTCAAAAGCGGTGGGACGTACACGCAGGATTTGCTTCGTGGAGCCGCCATGATTTTTTTTTTTTAGAATTAGAACATTACAGCGCAGTACAGGCCCTTCGGCCCTCGATGTTGCGCCGACCTGTGAAACCATCTGACCTACACTATTCCATTTTCATCCATATGTCTATCCAATGACCACTTAAATGCCCTTAAAGTTGGCGAGTCTACTGCTGCTGCAGGCAGGGCGTTCCACGCCCCTACTACTCTCTGTGTAAAGAAACTACCTCTCACATCTGTCCTATATCTTTCACCCCTCAACTTAAAGCTATGTCCCCTCGTGTTTGCCATCACCATCCGAGGAAAAAGACTCTCACTATCCACCCTATCTAACCCTCTGATTATCTTATATGTCTCTATTAAGTCACCTCTCCTCCTCCTTCTCTCCAACGAAAACAACCTCAAGTCCCTCAGCCTTTCCTCGTAAGACCTTCCCTCCATACCAGGCAACATCCTAGTAAATCTCCTCTGCACCCTTTCCATAGCTTCCACATCCTTCCTATAATGCGGTGACCAGAACTGCACGCAATACTCCAGGTGCGGTCTCACCAGAGTTTTAGTGCAGTGGCTCATTTACATGGAGGGGGCAGAACGCCCACTACCCCCACCCCCCCGTGATGTAGAGGGGGCAGGTGCTCCATCCTCGGCAATGGCGTTTTTAAAGGGCTTTAAGTCCTTCAAGTCCATTTAAATGTTTAAAGTTACGAGTCTGTAAAAAATAAATGTAAAACTTTATTAATTGTTTCAATCCCCTCTTGCAGCCGCCCCCCCCCAATGACTAATCAATCTATAAATTTCCCTCCCCTCCACCCCCCAAAAAAAGTAAAATCTCAATCCCAACCTTTCACCCTGAACTCTCTTCACGTTAACCCTCAACCCCTTCCAACCATTCCCTCCACCAATCTCCAAGCGGAGATCCGAAGGCATGGGAGTTCCGGCAACCAGCCGGAATATCGGAGCAGGACAGCTGGTGTGGCGAGTTAAGTATTAATTCCTTTAGCATAAGTTTAAATACTTTAATTATGTCAGGGAGGCCTCTTTGTGGCCTAACCACCACCAGTAATATGGGGCGGGGCCTTCTGGGCATCAAGCCCTGTGGTGGGCCTCTCCCAGAGGTATTTTACGGGCCTTCCCGCCGCAAATCCCGACATTGGGGGGCTGGTAAAATCTAGCCCTTAGTGGCAGCAGTGTGTACCATCTACAAAATACATTACAGCAACTCACCAAGGCTCCTTTGACAGCACCTTCCAAACCCGCGACCTCTACCACCTAGAAGGACAAGGGCAGCAAATACATGGGAACACCACCACCTGCAAGTTCCCCTTCAAGTCACACACCATCCTGACTTGGAACTATATCGCCATTCCTTCACTGTTGCTGGGTCAAAATCCTGGAACTCCCTTCCTAACAGCACTGTGGGTGTACCTACCCCACATGGACTGCAGCGGTTCAAGAAAGCAGCTCACCACCACCTTCTCAAGGGCAATTAGATATGGGCAATAAATGTTGGCCTGGCCAGCGACGCCCACATCCCGTGGAAAAAAAAATTAAAAATTGGACTTGATCATTGTAGGTATAATGAAGAAGTTTGTGCAATAGAGTATAGAAATAGGAGGATAGAGCAGATGAATGTGTGGCTGGAAAGATGGTGCAAGAGGGAGGACTTTAAACTCCTAAGACTCTGGGACCAGTTCTGGAGAAGGTGAGACATGTACGAGCCGGAGGGGGTGCACCTGAACAGACTATTTGCTAGTGCTATTGGGGAGGGTTTAAAATAACTGGGCAGGGGTGTGGGAACCAGGAGGAAATATCAGAGGAATACCAAGGAGCACAGAATACTGGGGAGATAGATAGCACGAGAGTAAAGAATAGTAAAGTGTAAGGTAAAAGTAATATTACATGGGGTCAGAGTAAGGGAGAAAATAATGAAGTCTGAATCAGGGTTAGTGTGCATGTATGTGAATGCACGGGGTGTGGTTAATAAGACTAGTGAGGTACAGCAGCAGATTGCAATGTGGAAATATGATGTTGTGGCTATAACAGAGACCTGGCTCAAAGAAGGGCAGGACTGGGTGTTAAATATTCCTGGATACAAGGTGTTCAGCCGAAGCATAGAATATAAGAGCTGGGATGTTTTGCTGGAACTGTTTAAAACACTAGTTAGGCCACAGCTGGAGTACTGTGTACAGTTCTGGTCACCGCACTATAGGAAAGATGTGGTTGCACTCAAGAGGTTACAGAGGAGATTTACGAGGATGTTTCCTGGACTGAAGAATTTTAGTTATGAGGAAAGATTGGATAGGTTAAGGTTGTTTTCTTTGGAACAGAGGAGGCTGAGGGAGATCTAATTGCAGTGTTTAAAGTTATGAGGTGTTCAGATAGAGCGGATAGGAAGGCCCTATTCTCCTTGGTTGAAGGGTCCATAATCAGGAGGCATAGATTTCGGGTAAGAGGTTTGAGGTTTAGAGGGGGTTCGAGGGGAAATTGTTTTCCTCCAGAGGGTGGTGGGGATCTAGAACTCACTGCCTGAAAGGGTGGTAGAGGCAGAAACCCTCAGCAAATTGAAAAAGTAATTGGATATGCACCTGAAGAAGGCATACGGCATGCTTGCCTTCATCGGTCGGGGCATAGAGTATAAAAATTGGCAAGTCATGCTGCAGCTGTACAGAACCTTAGTTAGGCCACACTGAGAATATTGCGTGCAATTCTGGTCGCCACACTACCAGAAGGACACGGATGCTTTGGAGAGGGTACAGAGGAGGTTTACCAGGATGTTGCCTGGTCTGGAGGGCATTGGCTATGAGGAGAGGTTGGAAAAACTCGGATTGTTTTCACTGGAACGATGGAGGTGGAGGGGCGACATGATAGAGGTTTACAAAGTTATGAGCGGCATGGACAGAGTGGATAGTCAGAAGCTTTTTCCCAGGGTGGAAGAGTCAGTTACAAGGGGACATAGGTTTAAGGTGAGAGGGGCAAAGTTTAGAGGGGATGTGCGAGGCAAGTTCTTTACACAGAGGGTGGTGAGTGCCTGGAACTTGTTGCCGGTGGAGGTGGTGGAAGCAGATACGATAATGACGTTTAAGAGACATCTTGACAAATACATGAATAGGATGGGAATAGAGGGATACGGACCCCCGAAATGCAGAAGGTTTTAGTTTAGGCAGGCATCAAGATCGGTGCAGGCTTGGAGGGCCGAATGGCCTGTTCCTGTGCTGTACTGTTCTTTGTTCTTTTGTTTGAAGTGCCGGAACCTACAAGGTTATGGACCAAGAGCTGGAAAGTGGGATTAGGCTGGATGGCTACTTCTTAGCCGGTGTGGAAACAAGGGGCTGAATAGATCCAATCGGGAATTCAGGAGAAACTTCTTTACCCAAAGAGTGGTGAGAATGTGAAACTCACTCCCACAGGGAGTGGTTGAGGTGAATAGTCTTGATACATTTAAGGGGAAGCTGGATAAACACATGAGGGAGAAAGGAATAGAAGGATATGGTGATAGGATGAGATGGAGAGGGTAGGAGGAGGCTCGTGTGGGGCATAAACACCAGCACGGAGCAGTTGGACTGAATGGCCTGTTCTAGTATTGTAGACTGAATGTTAATCTAACTTTGGTCAAAATCAGTTTGCACGTTTGATATACCTGCTCTCCGATATTACCCATGCCTGATGAAACCTTATCACAAAGCTGGTGCAAGCAGGAAATTTTGGCTATTGGGAGGAAGGCAGGAGGTAAAGATTTGTTGAAGATGGGTGTAGTTACCTCTCGGTGAAAATTAGTAGAGGATGGATCTATTAATCTTTTCCCTTCTTCATAAAGAAAAAAGTCTTCATGTTGTTCTGTGATTATTATGGTGAGAAATGAGAAGTTCCTGTGCTGATATTGGCAGGAGTGAAGATTGCTGATATTAGGATGCAGGACTGTGCCTTGAGTTAATGGAGAATATTTTATTTCTAATTACCACACATTTGGAATGCTGAATTGGATTCTGGATAATGTGACCTCTGTTGTCCTCAGTAAATAGATGCAAATTGGGCTTTAATCTGTATTAGGATACAGTCTGGCATCAGCACACTGAGTAGCTGGGCCACCTGAATTGAATCAATCAACTTGCTTGAATGGTGCTTTTTTTTATGCTTAATCTTTCACTCAAACATCCATGACCTCACTGGCTCCTCCCTCAACCATCTCAACTACGCACTAATACATGTGTAAAAGCTGAGTAAGAGGAGTCTGAATGGGACTTGGGCCTGACCTTATTGTACACACTTTAGTCACTTTTTAAACTGAGGGCAAGGAGAACAAAGGTGAGGAATTAGACACAATGCTACTGGTGGAGAACAGAACCTTTTAGGGGAAAGTGTACTTCTAAATTTGGTGCATGTTTCACAAGGATGAAACCAGAATTGCAAGGTTATAATTATCGAGAAAGATTGAACAGCCTGAGACTCTTTTCTCTAGAAAAGAGAAGCCCGAAACATGTTCTGATAGAGGTCTTTAAAATCATGAAAGGGTTTGATAGGTGAGATGTGCAGAAGATGTTTCCAATTGTGACAGAGGTCAAAATTCAGGGTCATAGGGATTAAATAGTCATGAATAAATCAAATAGGAAATTCAAGAGAAACTTCTTGACAGAATCTCAGAATTGTTACAGTGCAGAAGGAGGCCATTCAACCTCAGTTCACTCAGTTCCATTCTCTCACCTTCTCCCCGTAACCCTGCACATTGTTCCTTCTCATATAATGGAGATTGTTTAGGGAGCACTTGCTGTGACTACTGGATAGGTTTGTCCCGATGAGGCAGGGAAGGGATGGTAGGGTGAAGGAACCTTGGATGACAAGAGATGTGGAACAGCTAGTCAAGAGGAAGAAGGAAGCTTACTTAAGGTTGAGGAAGCAAGGTTCAGACAGGGCTCTAGAGGGTTACAAGGTAGCCAGGAAGGAACTGAAGAATGGACTTAGGAGAGCTAGAAGGGGACATGAAAAAGTCTTGGCGGGTAGGATTAAGGAAAATCCCAAGGTGATCTACACTTATGTGAGGAACAAGAGGATGTCCAGAGTGAGGGTAGGGCCGATCAGGGATAGTGGAGGGAACTTGTGCCTGGAGTCGAAGGAGGTAGGGGAGGTCCTAAATGAAAACTTTGCTTCAGTATTCACTAGTGAGAGGGACCTGTTCGTTTGTGAGGACAGCGTGAAACAGGCTGATATGCTCGAACAGGTTGATGTTAAGAGGGAGGATGTGCTGGAAATTTTGAATGATATGAGGACAGATAAGTCCCCGGGGCCAAACAGGATATACCCAAGGATATTACGGGAAGCGAGGGAAGAGATTGCTGCGCCTTTGACGATGATCTTTGCGTCTTCACTGTCCATTGGAGTAGTACCAGATGATTGGAGGGTGGCAAATATTGTTCCCTTGTTCAAGAAAGGGAATAGGGATAACCCTGGGAATTATAGACCAGTCAGTCTTACGTCGGTAGTGGGCAAATTATTGGAGAAGATTCTGAGAGACAGGATTTATGATTATTTGGAAAAGCATGGTTTGATTAGAGACAGTCAGCATGGCTTTGTGAGGGGCAGGTCATGCCTCACAAGCCTTATTGAATTCTTTGAAGATGTGACAAAACACATTGATGAAGGAAGAGCAGTGGATGTGGTGTATATGGATTTTAGCAAGGCGTTTGATAAGGTTCCCCATGGTAGGCTCATTCAGAAAGTAAGGAGGCATGGGATTAGGGGAAAGTTGGCTGTCTGGATACAAAATTGGCTAGCCCATAGAAGTCAGAGGGTGGTAGTAGATGGAAAGTATTCAGCCTGGAGCTCGGTGACCAGTGGTGTTCCACAAGGATCTGTTCTGGGACCTCTGCTCTTTGTGATTTTTATAAATGACTTGGATGAGGAAGTGGAAGGCTGGGTTAGCAAGTTTGCCGATGACACGAAGGTTGCTGGAGTTGTGGATAGTGTGGAAGGCTGTTGTAGGTTGCAACGGGACATTGACAAGATGCAGAGCTGGGCTGAGAACTGGCAGATGGAGTTCTACCTGGAAAAGTGTGAAGTGATTCATTTTGGAAGGTCGAATTTGAATGCAGAATACAGGCTTAAAGACAGGATTCTTGGTAGTGTGGAGGAACAGCGGGATCTTGGGGTCCATGTGCATAGATCACTCAAAGTTGCCACGCAAGTTGATAGAGTTGTTAAGAAAGCGTATGGTGTGTTGGCTTTCATTAACAGGGGGATTGAGTTTAAGAGCCGTGAGGTTATGCTGCAGCTCTATAAAGCCCTGGTTAGACCACACTTGGAATATTGTGTTCAGTTCTGGTCGCCTCATTATCGGAAGGATGTGGAAGCTTTAGAGAGGGTGCAGAGGAGATTTACCAGGATGCTGCCTGGACTGGAGGGCATGTCTTATGAAGAAAGGTTGAGGGAGCTAGGGCTTTTCTCATTGGAGCGAAGAAGGATGAGAGGTGACTTGATAGAGGGGTACAAGATGATGAGAGGCATAGATAGAGTGGATAGCCAGAGACTTTTTCCCAGGGCGGAAAGGGCTATCACCAGGGGGCATAATTTTAAGGTGATTGGAGGAAGGTTTCGGGGAGATGTCAGAGGTAGGTTCTTTACACAGAGAGTGGTGGGTACGTGGAATGCGCTGCCAGCGGTGGTAGTAGAAGCAGATACATTAAGGGCATTTAAGCGACTCTTGGATAGGTACATGGATGATAGTAGAATGAAGGGTAGGTAGTTAGTTTGATCATAGAGTAGGTTAAAGGTTCGGCACAACATCGTGGGCCGAAGGGCCTGTACTGTGCTGTACTGTTCGATGTTCTATGTTCTCTCAACATAGAACAACTGTTCCCTTGTGAATGCTTCAGTTGATCCTGCCTCCACCACGTTCTCAGGCAGCACATTCCAGACCTTAACACTCGCTGCATGAAAAAGTTTTTCCTTCTGTCACTTTTGTTTCTCTTACCAAATACTTTAAATCTGTGCCCTCTCGTTCTCGATCCTTTCATGAGTGGGAACAGTTTCTCTCTATCTGCTCTGTCCAGACCCGTCATGATTTTGAATACCTCTATCAAATCACCTCTCAGCCTTCTCTTCTCCAAGGAAAACAGTTTCAACTTCTACAATCTGTCTTCAGAACGGAAATTCCTCATCCCTGGAACCATTCTCGTGAATCTTTTCTGCACCCTCTCTAATACCTTCATGTCCTTCCTAAAGCATGGCACCCAGAATTGAACGCAGTGCTTCAGCTGAGGCCGAACTAGTGTCTTATACAAGTTCAACATGACCTTTATTTTTTTTCAATAATGAGATGTGGGTGTTGCAGGCTGTGACGTCGGTGGTGGGGAAAATTCTAGAGTCCGTTATCAAAGAGTTTACAGCAGAGCACTTGGAGAACAGTGGTAGAATTGAACAGAGTCAGCATGGATTTATGAAAGGGAAATCATGCTTGACAAATCTACTGGAATTCTTCGAGGATGTCACTTGTAGAGTTGATGAGGGGGAGACGGTGGATGTGGTTTATTTGGACTTTCAGAAGGCTTTCGACGAAGTCCCACATAAGAGATTAGCGTGTAAAGTTAAAGCGCATGGGATTGGGGGTAGTGTATTGCGATGGATAGAAAATTGGTTGGCAGACAGGAAACAAAGAGTAGGAATAAATGGGTCTTTTTTTGAATGGCAGGCAGTGACTAGTGGGGTACCACAGGGATCGGTGCTAGGACCCCAGCTATTCACAATATACATTAATGATTTAGATGAGGGAACTAAATGTAATATCTCCAAATTTGCAGATGACACAAAACTGGGTGGGAGGGTGAGTTGTGAGGAGGATGCAGAGAGGCTTCAGGGTGATTTGGACAAGTTGAGTGAGTGGGCTAATGCATGGCAGATGCAGTATAATGTGGATAAATGTGAGGTTATCCACTTTGGTAGTAAAAACAGGAAGGCAGATTATTTTCTGAACAGCTATAAACTGAGAGAGGGGAATATGCAGCGAGACCTGGGTGTTCTCGTACACCAGTCGCTGAAGGTAAGCATGCAGGTGCAACAGGTGGTAAAAAAGGCAAATGGTATGTTGGCCTTCATAGTGAGAGGATTCGAGTACAGGAGCAGGGATGTCTTGCTGAAATTATACAGGGTCTTGGTGAGGCCACACCTGGAATATTGTGTGCAGTTTTGGCCTCCTTATCTGAGGAAGGATGTTCTTGCTATAGAGGGAGTGCAGCGAAGGTTTACCAGACTGATTCCTGGGATGGTGGGACTGACATATGAGGAGAGATTGAGTCAGTTAGGATTATATTCGCTGGAGTTCAGAAGAGTGAGGGGGGATCTCATAGAAACCTATAAAATTCTAACAGGACTTGACAGGGTAGATGCAGGAAGGATGTTCCCGATGGTGGGGGAGTCCAGAACCAGGGGTCATAGTTTAAGGATACGGGGTAAATCTTTCAGGACTGAGATGAGGAGAAATTTCTTCACCCAGAGAGTGGTGAACATGTGGAATTCGCTACCACAGAAAGCAGTTGAGGCCAAAACATTGTATGTTTTCAAGAAGGAGTTAAATAGAGCTCTTGGGGTGAAAGGGATCAAAGGCTATGGGGAGAAAGCGGGAACAGGTTACTGAGTTGGATGATCAGCCATGATGAATGGTGGAGCAGGCTGGAAGGACCAAATGGCCTACTCCTGCTCCTATTTTCTCTGTTTCTATTGCCCATCCCTGGTAGCAAAGCTGAGAATTGGGAGGATTTTAGAATACAGCAAAGGAGGATGAAAAAACTGATCAAGAAAGGGAGAATAGAATATGAATGTAAAGTAGCAAAAAATATAAAAACGGACTGTAAATGTTTCTACAGGTATGTAAAATGGAAATGTTTGGCGAAGACAAATGTGGGTCCATTACAGGCAGGCGGAGAATTTATAATGGGGAACAGAGAAATGGTAGAGAAGCTAAATGATTACTTTGTGTCTGTCTTCACTGAGGAAGATACAAGAAATCTCCAAGAATTAGAGATCCAAGGGATTAGGGAGAATGAGGAATTGAAGGAAATTAGGAGAAATTAATGGGGCTGAAGGTTGATAAGTCCCCAGGACCTGATATTCTGCATCCCAGAGAGTTGAAAGAGGTAGCTGTGGAAATAATGGATGCATCGGTGATCATCTTCCAAAATTCTATAGAGTCTGCAGCAGTTCCTGCAGATTGGAAAGTCGCAAATATCACCCCACTATTTCGGAAGGGAGGCAGTGATAAAACTGGGAATTACAGACCTGTTGGCGTCACGTCAGGCATTGGGAAAATGCTAGAATCTATTCTAAAGGATGTGATAAATGGATACTTGGATAATAATGATCTGATTGGGTATAGTCAACATGGATTTATGAATGGGAAATCATGTTTGACGAATCTGTTGGAGTTTTTGAGGATGTTCCTAACAGAATTGATAAAGGGGAGTCGGTGGAAATGGTATACTTGGATTTTCAGAAGGCTTTCGATAAAGTCCCCCACAGGAGGATGGTTGGCAAAATTAAAGCACATGGGATAGGAGGTAATATACTGGCTTAGATGTACAAAGGGACCTGGGTGTCCTTGTCAATAAGTCACTGAAAGCTAACATGCAGGTGCAGCAAGCAATTAAGAAGGCTAATGGTATGTTAGCCTTTATTGCAAGAGGATTTGAGTACAGGAGTAGTGAAGTCTTGCTTCAATTGTATAGAACCTTGGTTAGACTGCACCTGGAGTACTGTGTGCAGTTTTGGTCCCCTTACTTTCGGAAGGATATTATCGCCATAGATGGAGTGCAATGAAGATTCACCAGACTTGTTCCCGGGATGGTGGGACTGTCCTATGAAGAGAGATTGGGGAAACGGGGCCTGTATTTTCTAGAGTTTCGTAGAATGAGAGGAGATCTCATTGAAACCTACAAAATACTTAAAGGGATAGACAGGTTAGATGCAGGTAAGATGTTTCCCCTGGTTGGGAAGTCTAGAACCAGGGAACATAATTTCAAATTAAGGGGAAAGCCACTTAGAACAGAGATGAGGAGAAATTTCTTTACTCAGACGGTTGTGAATCTTTGGCATTCAGAAGAATGAGGGGGGATCTTATAGAAACATATACAATTATGAAGGGAATAGATAAGATACAAGTAGAGAGGATGTTTCCACCGGCAGGTGAAGCTAGGACAAGAGGGCATAGCCTCAAGATTAGAGGGAGCAGATTTAGGACTGAATTAAGAAGGAACTTCTTCACCCAGAGGGTTGTTAATCTATGGAATTCCTTGCCCAGTGAAGTAGTTGACGCTTCTTCAGTAAACGTCTTTAAAGCTAAGGTAGATATCTTTTTGAACAATAAAGGAATTAAGGGATACTGTGGGAGCGCGGGTAAGTGGATCTGAGTCCACGAAAAGATCAGCCATGATCTTATTGAATGGCGGAGCAGGCTCGAGGGGCCGGACGGCCTACTCCTGCTCCTACTCCTAGTTCTTATGATCTTATGACCCCAGAGGGCTACAGAGATTGACAGATTTCTAAATCCAAATGACATCAGAGGATATGTTCGCATATGAGGATAGTGTGGGTAAAAGACATTGAAGTGGTTGATCAGCCGTGATCGTATTGAATGGTGGGACAGGTTCGATGGGCTGAATGGCCTACTCCTCCTATATTCCTTTGTTCCAAAGTATCAATTTAATACTTCAGCTATGCCCTCTACCTCCATGCATAAATCCCCTTTATTTACCCAGAGTGTGGTGAGAATGTGAAACTCACTATCACAGGGAATGGTTGAGGTGAATAGTATAGATACATTTCAGGGGAAACTGGATAAACACATGAGGGACAAGGGAATGAAAGCAAGTTTCATGTCAGTAGGGAACATTTAGGGGACAGTGATCATGATATTATAAGGTTTCGGTTGGCTCCCGAAAAAGACAAGGAGCAATTCAGAGAAAAAATAATAAATTGGGGGAAGGCCAACTTCAATGGGGTGAGAATGAATATGGCCCAGGTAAATCGGAATCAAAGATTGACAGGCAGAACTGTAACTGGACCATGGGCTGCTTTTAGAGGAGATAGTTTGAGTATATTCAAGGTACATTCCCATGTCGGGGAAAGGTAGAGCAAATGATCCCGGAGCTCTCTGGATGACTAAAAGATAGAAAGTAACATGAAGCTGAAAAAGGATGCATATGGCAGATGTCAGATGGATAATGCAAGTGAGAACCAGGCTGAACATAGAAGGTTCACAGGGGATGTGAAAAAACAAATGAGAAGCAAAGAGAAAGTATGAGAAGAGACTAGCAGCTAACATAAAAAGGAATCCAAAAGTCTTTTATAGGCATAGAAATAGTAAAAGGGAGGTGAAAGGAGGAGTGGGCCGATTAGGGACCAGAAAGAGGATTTATGCGTGGATGCAGAGAGTATGGCTGAGGTACTAAATGAGTTCTTTTCATCTGTCTTCACCAAGGAAGAAAATGCTGCCCAAGTCATAATGAAAGAGGAGGTAGTTGAGATATTGGATAGGCTAAACATTGATAAAGAGGAGGTATTAGATAGGCTGTCTGTACTTAAAGTTGATAAGTCACCAGGACTGGATCAGATGCATCCAAGGATATTGAGGGAAGTAAGGGTAGGAATTGTGGAGGTACTGGCCAAAATCTTCCAATCTTCTTTAGATGCAGGGGTGGTACCAGAGGACTGGACAATTGCAAATGTTACACCCTTGTTCAAAAAAGGGTATAAGGAAAAGCCCAGCAACTACAGGCCAGTCAGTTTAACCTTTGTGGTGGGAAATCTTTTAGAAACAATAATTAGGGACAAAATTAACAGTCATTTGGACAAATGTGGATTAATTAAGGAATGCAAGCACAGATTTGTGAAGGGAAACTTGCTTGAGTTTTTTGATGAGATAACGGAGAGGGTTGATGAAGGGAGTACAGTTGATGTGGTGTCCATGGAGTTCCAAAAGGCATTTTAATTAGAGTCCATGGAATAAATGAGATAATAGCAGCATGGATACAAAACTGGCTGAGTGACAGGAAACAGAGAGCAATTGTGAATGGTTGTTTTTCGGACTGGAGGTAGGTATAGAGTGGGGTCCCCCAAGAGTCAGTGTTGGGACCCCCGCTTTTCTTGATATATATTAATGAACTAAGTGTATAAGGCACCATTTCAAAATTTGCAGATGACACAAAATGTGGAAATACTGTGAACTGTGAGGAGTATAGTGGAATGGGTGGACATGTGGCAGATGAAATTTAATTCAGAGAAATGTGAAATGATACATTTTGGGAGGAAACATGAGGAGAGGCAATATAACAAAAAGGCTACAATTCTAAAGGGGGTGCAGGAGCAGAGGGACCTGGGGGTATATGTGCATAAATCATTGAAGGTGGCAGAGCAGGTTGAGAAAGTGATTAATAAAGCATACAGGATCCTGGGCTTTATAAATAGAGGCATCAAGTACATAAACAAGGAAGTTTTGATAAACTTGTACAAAACACCGGTTCGGCCTCAACTGGAGTATTGTGTCCAATTCAGGGCACCACACTTTAGGAAGGATGTGAAGGTATTGGAGAGAGTACAGAAAAGATTCACGAGAATGGTTCCAGGGATGAGGAACTACAGTTATTTGGATAGATTGGAGACATTGGAGCTGTTTTCCTTGAAGAGAAGGCTGAGAGGTGATTTGATAGAGGTATTCGAAATCCAGATGGGTCTGGACAGAGTAGATAGAGAGAAACTATTCCCAGCAGCAGAAGGATCCAGAACCAGTGGACACCGATTTAAGGTGATTGGTAAAAGAAGCAATGGCGACATGATGACAAACTTTCTTACACAGCATGTGGTTAGGATCTGGAATGCACTGTCTGAGAGTGTGGTGGAGGCAGGTTCAGTGAGTGTTTAGGATCTGGAATGCACTGTCTGAGAGTGTGGTGGAGGCAGGTTCAGTGAGTGTTTAGGATCTGGAATGCACTGTCTGAGAGTGTGGTGGAGGCAGGTTCAATCAAGGCTTTCAAAAGGCAATTGAATAATTATCTGAGGAGAAAAAAATTGCAGGGCTACAGGGAAAAGGCAGAGGAGTGGGACAAGGTGAGTTGCTGTTGCTGAGAGCAGCAGACCCGACGGGCTGAATGGCCTCCCTCTGTGCTGTAACCATTCTATGATTCTATGGTATGCTGATAGAGTGAGAGGAAGAGGTGTGGGCAGAGACTCATGTAGCATAAATGCCAGCATAGAGCTGTTGGGCAGAATGACCTGTTTCTGTGCTGTAAATGTTATGTAATTGGAGACATGAAGAGTGGTGAGTGGAGCGAGCGCAGGAGGAACAGGCAACCTTAGACCTATTGTTCCCAAAGTACTTCATCACTGGGGGTTTTCCCCACCTCATGTCTGGGTCAGTTATACAATCATTGATAGAGATTGATCACTGTGATTGGTCAATAATTCCATGATCATTGGATCATCTGACTACCACGATGTTAGAAGGTGAATGAGAGCGACCTGGGTCTTTTCTCAACCTGCGATTCCTTTGTTCCTCTGTATATTTAGTGTTTGAAATTTCTAGTGCTTTAAGGAATTCTCTCAAAGTTTTTGCTTTTCTTTACAATAGACTATTTTATTATTGTCCATGAAATTTAGGCTTACTCTTGTCCCACACTCTTGGCGAGATGTTGGCACTGTTGGAAGTTGCAAATGGTTTGACAACCCAATGTCATGTCAGTTCAGAGCCAAGCAAGTAATTTGCCATTGACCAGATGGACCAGCCATATAAATGCAAGAGCAGGTCAGAGGCTAGGAATCCTGATGCGAGAAACTCACCTCCTGATTCCCCAAAGCCTGTCCACCATCTACAAGGCACAAGTCAGGAGTGTGATGGAATACTCTCCACTTGCCTGGATGAGTGCAGCTCCAACAACACTCAAGAAGCTCAACACCAGAATCTCCCTTCCATTTCCTGATTTACAGCTCATTCTAGGATGTTACTTGTATCCTCCATAGTGAAGACTGATGCAAAATACCTGCTCAATTCATCTGCCATCTCCTTATTTTCCATTATTAATTCCCAGACTCACTTTCTATAGGACAAATGCTCACTTTGTTAACACTTTTCTTTTAAAATATCTACAGAAACTCAATCTGTTTTTATATTTCTAACTAACCTCTAATTTTCCCTCCTTATTAATCTTTTAGTCATTCTTTGCTGTTTTTAATATTCTGTCCAATCTTCTGACCTGCCTCCCATCTTTGTGCAATTATATGCTATTTCTTTAAGTTTGATACTATCTTTGACTTTTTTAACCACGGATGATGGGTCCCTTGGAATTTTTCTTTCTCATTGGAATGTATCTATTCTGTGTAATCTGAAATATCCCCTTAAATGTCTGCCACTGCATCTCTATTGACCTATCCCTTAACCTAATTTTCCAGTTCACTTTTGCTAGTTCTGCTTTCATAACCTCATAATTGCCCTTATTTCAGTTTAAAATACTAGGTCCCAGACCCAATCTCTCCCTCAAAGTGAATGTAAAATTCAATCATGTTATGATTGCTGCTGCCCAGGGGCGCCTTCACTGAGGTCATTAATTAGAATCATAGAAAGTTTAAGGCAAAGAAAGAGGCCACTTGGCCCATCATGTCTGTGACAGCGGAAAAATGATCCACTTATTCCAATCCCACCTTCCAGAATTTGGTCTGTAGCCCTGCAGATTAAGACACTTGAGGTGCATATCTAGACTCGTTTAAAATGTGTTGAGGGTTTCTGCTGCAACTACCCTTTCAGGCAGTGAATTCCAGACCACCATCATCCTCCAGGTGACAAAGCTTTTCCTCATCTCCCCTTTAATTTTTCAGCAAATCACTTCAATTCTATGCCCCCTCATCACTGACCTCTCTGCGAAGGTGAACCCATCTGGTTCACTAATGTCCTTCAGGGAAGGAAATCTGCTGTCCTTACCTGGTCTGGCCTACACGCGACTCCAGACCCACAGCAATGTGGTTAACTCTTACATGCCCTCTGAAATGGCCTAGCAAGCCACTCAGTTGTACCTAACCGCTACGAAGTCAATAAAAAGGAATGAAACCGGACGGACCACCCGGGAGCGACCTAGGCACCGGAAACGACAACGGCAAACCCAGCCCTGTCGACCCTGCAAAGTCCTCCTTACTAACATTTGGGGGCTTGTGCCAAAGTTGGGAGAGCTGTCCCACAGAGTGGTCAAGCAACAGCCTGACATAGTCATTCTCACGGAATCATACCTTACAGACAATGTCCCAGACACTGCCATCACCATCCCCGGGTATGTCCTGGGAGTCATCAACATCGACTCTGGATCCCATGAAGTCTCAGGTCAAACATGGGCAAGGAAACCTCCTGCTGATTACCAACTACTGCCTTCCCTCAGCTGACGAATCGGTACTCCTTCACATTGAACACCACTTGGAAGAAGCACGAAGGGTAGCAAAGATGCAGAATGTACTGTTGGTGGGGGACTTCATTGTCCATCACCAAGAATGGCTCAATAGCAACACTAGTGAAGCGAGGAATAGGGAGAGAGAGGAGTTGAACACGTGGCTGCAGGGATGGTGCAGGAGGGAGGGTTTTGGTTTCCTGGATAATTGGGGCTCTTTCTGGGGTAGGTGGGACCTCTACAAACAGGATGGTCTTCACCTGAACCAGAGGGGTACCAATATCCTGGGGGGGAGATTTGCTAGTGCTCTTCGGGGGGGTTTAAACTAATTCAGCAGGGGGATGGGAACCTAAATTGTAGTGCCAGTGTACAGGATGTTGAGAGTAGTGAGGTCAGGGATAAGGTTACAAGGGCGCAAGAGGGCACTGGCAAGCAAGAACTTGGTTTAAAGTGTGTCTATTTCAACGCCAGGAGCATCCGGAATAAGGTGGGTGAGCTTGCAACATGGGTTGGTACCTGGGATCTCGATGTAGTGGCCATTTCGGACACATGGGTAGAGCAGGGGCAGGAATGGATGTTGCAGGTTCCGGGATTTAGATGTTTCAGTAAGAACAGAGAAGATGGTAAAAGAGGGGGGGGGTGTGGCATTGTTAATCAAGGAGAGTATTACAGCGGCAGAAAGGACGTTTGAGGACTCGTCTACTGAGGTAGTATGGGCCGAGGTTAGAAACAGGAGAGGAGAGGTCACCCTGTTGGGAGTCTTCGATAGACCTCCGAATAGTTCCAGAGATGGAGAGGATAGCGATGATGATTCTCGACAGGGGCGAGATTAACAGGGTAGTTGTTATGGGGGACTTTAACTTTCCAAATATCGACTGGAAATACTATAGTTCGAGTACTTTAGATGGGTCAGTTTTTGTCCAGTGTGTGCAGGAGGGTTTTCTGACACAGTATGTAGACAGGCCAACCAGGGGCGATGCCACATTGGATTTGGTACTGGGTAATGAACCCGGTCAGGTGTTAGATTTAGATGTAGGTGAGCACTTTGGTGATAGTGATCACAATTCGGTTAGGTTTACCTTAGCGATGGGCAGGGACAGGTATATACCGCAGGGCAAGAATTATAGCTGGGGGAAAGCAAATTATGATGCGATTAGGCAAGATTTAGGATGCGTAGGATGGGGAAGGAAACTGCAGGGGATGGGCACAATCGAAATGTGGAGCTTATTCAAGGAGCAGCTACTGCGTGTCCTTGATAAGTATGTACCTGTCAGGCAGGGAGGAAGTTGTCGAGCGAGGGAGCCGTGGTTTACTAAAGAAGTTGAAGCGCTTGTCAAGAGGAAGAAGAAGGCTTATGTTAGGATGAGACGTGAAGGCTCAGTTAGGGCGCTTGAGAGTTACAAGCTAGCCAGGAAGGATCTAAAGGGAGAGCTAAGAAGAGCAAGGAGAGGACACGAGAAGTCATTGGCGGATATGATCAAAGAAAACCCTAAGGCTTTCTATAGGTATATCAGGAATAAAAGAATGACTAGAGTTAGATTAGGGCCAATCAAGGATAGTAGTGGGAAGTTGTGTGTGGAATCAGAGGAGATAGGGGAAGCGTTAAATGAATATTTTTCGTCAGTATTTACAGTAGAGAAAGAAAATGTTGTCGAGGAGAATACTGAGATTCAGACTACTAGGCTAGATGGGATTGAGGTTCACAAGGAGGAGGTGTTAGCAATTTTGGAAAGTGTGAAAATAGATAAGTCCCCTGGGCCAGATGGGATTTATCCTAGGATTCTCTGGGAAGCCAGGGAGGAGATTGCAGAGCCTTTGTCCTTGATCTTTATGTCGTCATTGTCGACAGGAATAGTGCCGGAAGACTGGAGGATAGCAAATGTTGTCCCCTTGTTCAAGAAGGGGAGTAGAGACAGCCCTGGTAATTATAGACCTGTGAGCCTTACTTTGGTTGTGGGTAAAATGTTGGAAAAGGTTATAAGAGATAGGATTTATAATCATCTTGAAAAGAATAAGTTCATTAGCGATAGTCAGCACGGTTTTGTGAAGGGTAGGCCGTGCCTCACAAACCTTATTGAGTTTTTCGAGAAGGTGACCAAACAGGTGGATGAGGGTAAAGCAGTGGATGTGGTGTATATGGATTTCAGTAAGGCGTTTGATAAGGTTCCCCATGGTAGGCTATTGCAGAAAATACGGAAGTATGGGGTTGAATGTGATTTAGAGCTTTGGATCAGAAATTGGCTAGCTGAAAGAAGGTGGTGGTTGATGGCAAATGTTCATCCTGGAGTTTAGTTACTAGTGGTGTACCGCAAGGATCTGTTTTGGGGCCACTGCTGCTTGTCATTTTTATAAATGACCTGGAAGAGGGTGTAGAAGGGTAGGTTAGTAAATTTGCGGATGACACGAAGGTCGGTGGAGTTGTGGATAGTGCCGAAGGATGTTGTCGGGTACAGAGGGACATAGATAGGCTGCAGAGCTGGGCTGAGAGATGGCAAATGGAGTTTAATGCGGAAAAGTGTGAGGTGATTCACTTTGGAAGGAGTAACAGGAATGCAGAGTACTGGGCTAATGGGAAGATTCTTAGTAGTGTAGATGAACAGAGATATCTTGGTGTCCAGGTACATAAATCCCTGAAAGTTGCTACCCAGGTTAATAGGGCTGTTAAGAAGGCATATGGTGTGTTAGCTTTTATTAGTAGGGGGATCGAGTTTCTGAGCCACGAGGTCATGCTGCAGCTGTACAAAACTCTGGTGAGGCCGCACCTTGAGTATTGCGTGCAGTTCTGGTCACCGCATTATAGGAAGGATGTGGAAGCTTTGGAAAGGGTGCAGAGGAGATTTACTAGAATGTTGCCTGGTATGGAAGGAAGGTCTTACGGGGAAAGGCTGAGGGACTTGAGGTTGTTTTCGTTGGAGAGAAGGAGGAGGAGAGGTGACTTAATAGAGACATATAAGATAATCAGAGGGTTAGATAGGGTGGATAGTGAGAGTCTTTTTCCTTGGATGGTGATGGCAAACACGAGGGGACATAGCTTTAAGTTGAGGGGTGATAGATATAGGACAGATGTCAGAGGTAGTTTCTTTACTCAGAGTAGTAGGGGCGTGGAACGCCCTGCCTGCAGCAGTAGTAGACTCGCCAACTTTAAGGGCATTTAAGTGGTCATTGGATAGACATATGGATGAAAATGGAATAGTGTAGGTCAGATGGTTTCACAGGTCAGCGCAACATCGAGGGCCGAAGGGCCTGTACTGCGCTGCGCTGTAATGTTCTAAAAATGTTGAGGGTTCCTGCCTCTACCACCTCTTCAGGCAGTGTGTTCCAGATTCCAAACACCCTCTGGGTGAAAAATGTTTTCCTCAAATCCCCTCTAAACCTCCTGTCCCTTAACTTAAATCTATGCCCCCTGGTTATTGACACCTCCGCGAAGGGAAAAAGTTTCTTCCGATCGACCTTGTCTATGCCCTTCATTATTTTGTATACCTCAGTCAGGTCCCCCTCCCCCTCTCTTCATAGCTGAAATGCTCCAGCCCAGACAACATCCTGGTGAATCTCCTCTGCACCCTCTCCAGTGCAATCACGTCCTTCCTATAGTGTGGTGCCGTAGGCCGAAGGGCCTGTACTGCGCTGTAATGTTCTAATTCTAATTCTAATTCTAACTACTGACCGAGCTGGCCGAGTCCTACAGGACATAGCTGCTAGACTGGGTCTGCGGCAGGTGGTGGGGGAACCAACACGAGGGAAAAACATACTTGATCTGATCCTCACCAATCTGCCTGCCGCAGATGCATCTGTCCATGACGGTATTGGTAGGAGTGACCACTGCACAGTCCTTGTGGAGATGAAGTCCCGCCTTCACATTGAGGATACCGTCCATCGTGTTGTGTGGCACTATCACCGTGCTAAATGGGATAGATTTTGAACAGATCTAGCAATTCAAAACTGGGCATCCATGAGGCGCTGTGGGCCATCAGCAGCAGCAGAATTGTACTCCAGCACAATCTGTAACCTCACGGCCCAGCATATCCCCCACTCTACCATTACCATCAAGCCAGGAGACTAATCCTGGTTCAATGAAGAGTGCAGGAAGGTATGCCAGGAGTAGCAGGAGGCATACCTCAAAATGAGGTGTCAACCTGGTGAAGCTACAACACAGGACTATCTGCGTGCCAAACTGCATAAGCAGCATGCAATAGACAGAGCTAAGCGATCCCACAACCAATGGATCAGATCTAAGCTCTGCAGTCCTGCCACATCCAGCCATGAATGGTGGACAGTTAAACAACTAACGGGAGGAGGTGGCTCCACAAATATCCCCATCCTCAATGATGGGGGAGTCCAGCACATCAGTGCAAAAGATGAGGCTGAAGCATTTGCAACAATCTTCAGCCAGAAGTGCCGAGTTGATGATCCATCTCGGCCTCCTCCTGAAGTCCCCAGCATCACAGATGCCAGACTTCAGCCAATTCGATTCACTCCGCACGATATCAAGAAACGGCTGAAGGCACTGGATACTGCAAAAGATATGGGCCCTGACAATATTCAGGCAATAGGACTGAAGACCTGTGCTCCAGAACTTGCCGTGCCCCTAGCCAAGTTGTTCCAGTACAGCTACAACACTGGCATCTACCCGGAAATGTGGAAAATTGCCCAGGTATGTCCTGTACAAAAAAAGCAGGCCAAGTCCAACTCGGCCAATTACCGTCCCATCAGTCCACTCTCAATCATCAGTAAATTGATGGAAGGTGTCATCGACAGTGCTATCAAGCAGCATTTGCTTAGCAATAACCTGCTCCGTGACGCTCAGTTTGGGTTCTGCCAGGGCCACTCAGCTCCTGACCTCATTACAGCCTTGGTTCAAACATGGACAATAGAGCTGAACTGGAGGTGAGGTGAGAGTTGACGTCAAGGCAGCATTTGACCGGGTTTGGCATCAAGGAACCTGAGCAAAACTGAAGTTAATGGGATTCAAGGGGGAAAACTCTCCATTGGTTGGAGTCATATCTAGCGCAAAGGAAGATATTGGAGGTCAATCATCTGAGCTCCAGGACATCACTGCAGGAGTTCCTCAGGGTAGTGTCCTCGGCCCAACCATCTTCAGCTGCTTCATCAATGACCTTTTTTCAATCATAAGGTCAGAAGTGGGGATGTTCGCTGATGATTGCACAATGTTCAGCACCATTCGCAACTCCTCAGATACTGAAGCAGTCCGTGTAGAAATGCAGCAAGATCTGGACAATATCCAGGCTTGAGTTGATAAGTTGCAAGTAACATTCACACCACACAAGTGCCAGGCAATGACCATCTCCAACAAGGGAGAATATAACCATCTCCCCTTGACATTCGATAGCATTACGATCGCTGAATCTCCCACTATCAACATCCTGGGGCTAACCATTGACCAGAAACTGAACTGGAGTAGCCATATAAATACCGTGGCTACAAGAGCAAGTCAGAGGCTGGGAATTCTGCAGTGAGTAACTCTCCTCCTGTCTCCCCAAAGCCTGTCCACCATCTACAAGGCACAAGTCAGGAGTGTGATGGAATACTCTCCACTTGCCTGGATGAGTGCAGCTCCAACAACACTCAAGAAGCTCGACACCATCCAGGACAAAGCAGCCTACTTGATTGGCACCACATCCACAAACATTCACTCCCTCCACCATTGACGCACAGTGGCAGCAGTGTGTACCATCTACAAGATGCACTGCAGCAACTCACCAAGGCTCCTTAGACAGCACCTTCCAAACTCGCGACCTCTACCACCTAGAATGACAAGGGCAGCAAATACATGGGAACACCACCACCTGCAAGTTTTCCTCCAAGTCACACACCATCCTGACTTGGAACTATATCGCCGTTCCTTCACTGTCGCTGGGTCAAAATCCTGGAACTCCCTTCCTAACAGCACTGTGGGTGTATCCTTCCCTCATAGACTGTGGTTCAAGAAGGAAGCTCACCACCAACTTCTCAAGGGCAATTAGGGATGGGCAATAAATGCTGACTAGCCAGCGATGCCCTCATCCCATGAATGAATTAAAAAAAAAAGAACCATCACCTCCACTCTATCCAGGCCCCTCAAATTTTGGACATTTCAATCAGATCTCTCCTCGCCCTTGTCTGCCAAGGAGAATAACCCCAGCATATCCAATCTTTCCTCATACTTCTTGATCATGCCCCCTACATTTACGTCCAAATCGCTGATATATAACACAAAAAGCAGGGGACCCATTACTGACCCTTGTGGAATGCCACAGGAAACAGCCCTCCAGTCACTAAAACACCCGTCAACAATTACCCTTTGTTTCCTGCTGCTGACCCGATTTTGTATCCACCTTGCTGCATTTCCCTGGATCCCATGGGATTTTATTTATTCGCCAGTCTGCCTTGTGGGACCTTGTCAAAAGCCTTGCGAAAATCACATCAACTGCACTACCCTCATCAATCCTCCTTGTTACTTCTTCAAAGAATTCGATCAAGTTGGTCAAACTAGATCTTCCCTTAAAAGATCCATGCTGACCAACCTTGATTAACCTGTGTCTTTCTAAATGACAGTTTGTCCTGTCTCTCAGAATAGCTTCCAATAAATTGCCCACTACTGAGGTTAGACTGACTGGCCTGTAATTATTCGGTCTATTCCTCACTCCCTTTTTAAACAGTGGTACAACGTTATCAGTTCTCCAATCCTCTGGCACCATACCTGTATCCAGTGAGGACTGGAAAATGATAGTCAAACCTTCTGCTATTTCTTCTCTTGCTTCTTTTAACAGCCTAGGATACATGTCGTCTGGCCCTGATGATTTATCAATTCTCAAGGATGCTATTCCCATTAATACTTCCTCTCTCCCTATGTTTATCACATCCAATACTTCACACTGTTCCTCCTTAACAAAAATATCTGCATCATCCCCCTCTTTTGTGAAGACAGACGCAAAGTATTCATTAAGAACCATACCAACATCTTCCGCTCCAACACATAGGTTACCTTTTTGGTCTTTTATGGGCCCTACTCTCTCCTTAGTTATCCTCTTACTCTTAATGTATTGATAAAACATCTTTGGGTTCAGCTTGATTTTGCTTGCCAATATTCTTTCATGTCCTTTCTCTGCTTTCCTAATTTCCTTTTTGATTCCACCCCTCCACTTTCGATACTCCTCTCGGCTTTCTGTAGTATTGAGTTCTCGGTGTTGGACATAAGCTTTCCTTTCCTGCCTTATATTACCTGTAGGCTCCTTGACTCTAGAATCTAGCCTGGGGCTCTAGATTTGGCCGCCTCACCCTTTTTCTTTGTGGGAACATGTTTACTCTGAACCCCTTGAATCTCCCCCTTTGAATGCCTCCCACTGCTCTGACACTGATTTACCTTCAAGTAGCTGTTTCCAGTCCACTTTCGCTAAATCACTCCTCAGTTTAGTAAAATTAACTTTGCCCCAATTGAGAACTCTAACTCCTGTTCTATCTCTGTCCTTTTCCATAATTATGTTAAAACTGACTGAATTATGATCACTACTACCAAAATGCTCTCCCACTGCCACTCCTTCCACCTGCCCATCTTCATTTCCTAAAACTAAGTCTAAACCTGCACCCTCTCTTGTTGGACTTGCTACATCTTGGGCAAAAACGTTCTCCTGAATGCACCTCAAGAATTCTGCTCCTCAATTCCTTTCACACTAAAACTATCCCAGTTAATATTGGGGTAATTAAAATCCCATACTATTACTACCCTATTGTTTAGTTTAGTTTAGAGATACAGCACTGAAACAGGCCCTTCGGCCCACCGAGTCTGTGCCGACCATCAACCACCCACCTATACTAATCCCACACTAATTCCATATTCCTACCACATCCCCACCTGTCCCTATATTTCCCTACCACCTATACTAGGGACCATTGCTAATGGCCAATTCACCTATCAACCTGCAAGTCTTTGGCATATGGGAGGAAACCAGAGCACCCGGAGGAAACCCACGCAGACACAGGGAGAACTTGCAAACTCCATACAGTCAGTACCCAGAATTGAACCCGGGTCGCTGGAGCTGTGAGGCTGCGGTGCTAACCACTGCGCCACTGTGCCGCCCCTTGCACGTCTCAGAGATTTGCCTACATATCTGCTCTTCTATTTCCCTCTGACTGTGTGGGGATCTATAGTACACACCCAGCAGTGTGATTGCCCCTTTTTTGTTCCTGAGCTCAATTCATATCGCCTCATTTGATGAACCTTCCAACATATCATCCCTCCTCACAGCTGTAATAGTTTCCTTGACCAAAATTGCCACTCCCCCTCCTTTCTTATCCCCCTCCCTATCGTGTCTGAAAACCCTGTAACCAGGAATGTTGAGCTGCCATTCCTGTCCCTCCTTAAGCCATGTTTCTGTAATAGCTATGATATCATTCTGCTACGTGTCTATCTGTGCCCTCAGCTCATCTACTTTATTTGCTATACTCCTTGCATTGAAATAGATACCCTTGAGCACTGCCAACTCTCTTTTTTATTTTCCAACCTTTGTTTCAGACTCATCCATTAATTTTCTGCCTTCCATTTTCATTTCTGATTTTGTCCAACTGAGTCTACCCTGAGGTCCCCCTACTGAACTAGTTTAAACCCTCCCCAACAGCACTAGCAAAATGTCCCACAAGGAACTCAGTCCTGGCTCTGTTCAGGTGCAACCCGTCCAGCCTGTACAGGTCCCATCTCCCCCAGAGCCGGTCCCAATGTCCCAGGAATCTGAAGCCCTTCCTCCTGCACCATCTTTCCAGCCACGCATTCATCTGTCTTATCCTTCTATTTCTATACTCAATTGCTCGTGGCACTGGGAGTAATCCGGAGATTACTACTTTTGAGATCCTGCTTGCTAATTTCTTGCCTAACTCCCTAAATTCTGACTGCAGGACACACCTCGCCAAACCAAAGAATATTCTTCCAGATCATTGTAGTCTAAGTTTTTTCTAATTCCTTTTATTCCTTTGAAACAGCTGTGAATAAAAACCCCTTTTTTCCTGGTTAACTGGTTTTTGGATGTATGTGCTTGTGCATGAGGATGATAATAATACAGGGATTTAATATTTTGATTTGCTTATATCTTCTTTGGCTTCCTTGTCTCGAGAGACAATGGGTAAGCGCCTGGAGGTGGTCAGTGGTTTGTGGAGCAGCGCCTGGAGTGACAGACTCTTTATTTATTTAGAGATACAGCACTGAAACAGGCCCTTCGGCCTACCGAGTCTGTGCTGACCATCAACCACCCATTTTATACTAATCCTACACTAATTCCATATTCCTACCACATCCCCACCTGTCCCTATATTTCCCTACCACCTACCTATACTAGGGGCAATTTACAATGGCCAATTAACCTACCAACCTGCAAGTCTTTTGGCTGTGGGAGGAAACTGGAGCACCCGGAGGAAACCCACGCAGACACAGGGAGAACTTGCAAACTCCACACAGGCAGTACCCAGAATTGAACTCGGGTCGCTGGAGCTGTGAGGCTGCGGTGCTAACCACTGCGCCACTGTGCCGCCCATAGGTGCTGCAGATAAAATTGGGTGTCGGGGCTGTTACACAGTTGGCTCTCCCCTTGCGTTTCTGTCTTTTTTCCTGCCAACTGCTAAGTCTCTTTGACTCGCCACACTTTAGCCCCGCCTTTATGGCTGCCCGCCAGCTCTGGCGAACGCTGGCAACTGACTCCCACGACTTGTGATCAATGTCACAGGATTTCATGTCGCGTTTGCAGACGTCTTTAAAGCGGAGACATGGACGGCCGGTGGGTCTGATACCAGGGATGAGCTCGGTGTACAATGTGTCTTTGGGGATCCTGCCATCTTCCATGCGGCTCACATGGCCAAGCCATCTCAAGCGCCACTGGCTCAGTAGTGTGTATAAGCTGGGGATGTTGGCCGCCTTGAGGACTTCTGTGTTGGAGATCCGGTCCTGCCACTTGATGCCAAGGATTCTCCGGAGGCAGCGAAGATGGAATGAATTGAGACGTCGCTCTTGGCTGACATATGTTGTCCAGACCTCGCTGCCGTAGAGCAAGGTACTGAAGACACAGGCTTGATACACTCGGACATCTGTGTTCCGTGTCAGTGCGCCATTTTCCCACACTCTCTTGGCCAGTCTGGACATAGCAGTGGACGCCTTTCCCATGCGCTTGTTGATTTCTGCATCGAGAGACAGTTTACTGGTGATAGTTGAGCCGAGGTGGGTGAACTCTTGAACCACTTCCAGAGCGTGGTTGCCAATATTGATGGATGGAGCATTTCTGACCTCCTGTCCCATGATGTTCGTTTTCCTGAGGCTGATGGTTAGGCCAAATTCGTTGCAGGCAGCCGCAAACCTGTTGATGAGTCTCTGCAGACACTCTTCTGTGTGGGATGTTAATGCAGCATCGTCAGCAAAGAGGAGTTCCCTGATGAGGACTTTCTGTACTTTGGTCTTCGCTCTTAGACGGGCAAGGCTGAACAACCTGTCATCTGATCTTGCGTGGAGGAAAATTCCTTCTTCTGAAGACTTGAACGCATGTGAGAGAAGCAGGGAGAAGAAGATCCCAAAGTGTGGGTGCGAGAACACAGCCCTGTTTCACACCACTCAGGATAGGAAAGGGGTCTGATGAGGCGCCACTATGCTGAATTGTGCCTTTCAAATTGTCATGGAATGAGGTGATGGTACTTAGTAGCTTTGGTGGACATTCGATCTTTTCTAGTAGTCAGAAGAGACCACATCTGCTGACGAGGTCAAAGGCTTTGGTGAGATCAATGAAAGCAACGTAGAGGGGCATCTGTTCTTCACGGCATTTCTCCTGTAGCTGACGAAGGGAGAACAGAAAGTGAGGAGGCATGGGATACAGGGAAAGTTGGCTGTCTGGATACAGAATTGGCTGGCCCATAGAAGACAAAGGGTGGTAGTAGAAGGAAAGTATTCAGCCTGGAGCTCGGTGACCAGTGGTGTTCCGCAGGGATCTGTTCTGGGACCTCTGCTCTTTGTGATTTTTATAAATGGCTTGGATGAGGAAGTGGAAGGCTGGGTTAGCAAGTTTGCCGATGACACGAAGGTTGCTGGAGTTGTGGATAGTGTGGAAGGCTGTTGTAGGTTGCAATGGGACATTGACAGGATGCAGAGCTGGGCTGAGAACTGGCAGATGGAGTTCAATCTGGAAAAGTGTGAAGTGATTCATTTTGGAAGGTCGAATTCGAATGCGGAATACAGGTTTAAAGACAGGATTCTTGGTAGTGTGGAGGAACAGCGGGATCTTGGGGTCCACGTCCATAGATCGCTCAAAGTTGCCACCCAAGTTGATAGGGTTGTTAAGAAGGCGTATGGTGTGTTGGCTTTCATTAACAGGGGGATTGAGTTTAAGAGCCGCGAGGTTATGCTGCAGCTCTATAAGGCCCTGGTTCGACCACACTTGGAATATTGTATTCAGTTCTGGTCGCCTCATTATAGGAAGGATGTGGAAGCTTTAGAGAGGGTGCAGAGGAGATTTACCAGGATGCTGCCTGGACTGGAGGGCATGTCCTACGAAGAAAGGTTGAGGGAGCTAGGGCTTTTCTCATTGGAGCGAAGAAGGATGAGAGGTGATTTGATAGAGGTGTACAAGATGATGAGAGGCATAGATAGAGTGGATAGCCAGAGACATTTTCCCAGGGTGGAAAGGGCTATCACCAGGGGGCATAATTTTAAGGTGATTGGAGGAAGGTTTCGGGGAGATGTCAGAGGTAGGTTCTTTACACAGAGAGTGGTGGGTGCGTGGAATGCACTGCCAGCGGTGGTAGTAGAAGCAGATACATTAGGGACATTTAAGCGACTCTTGGATAGGTACATGGATGATAGTAGAATGAAGGGTATGTAGGTAGTTTGATCTTAGAGTAGGTTAAAGGTTCGGCACAACATCGTGGGCCGAAGGGCCTGTACTGTGCTGTACTGTTCTATGTTCTAACAGCATGTCAATGGTGGATCTCTCTGCTCGAAAGCCACACTGTGCCTCAGGGTAGACGCACTCAGCCAGCTTCTGGAGCCTGTTTAAAGCAACACGAGCGAAGACTTTCCCCACTATGCTGAGCAGGGAGATTCCACAGTAGTTGTTGTGGTCACTGCGGTCACCCTCGTTCTTACAGAGGGTGATGATATTGGCATCGCCCTTTAATAAACAACAAAATTATCCATTTATAATATAAACAAGTCTTAAACAATAATGAAGTAAATATATATGCAAAGGAGTGCAGAGCACGACGTTTGGCACCGGTATGGCTGCAAGAACTGCCAGAAACATGCCGAAGGTGACACATGACCGCCTTCGGGGTTCCGCTCCGGATTTTCTGTTAGGGTTTACTCCCTTAGCCTTAGTCTCTCCCGAGATGCCCACAAGGCAGTGGGGTTGTTGGCTCATAACCCTGAGCAGGGGCCCTAACAAGTAAGCTGTGTGATTTCATGGAGGGAGGGGGTGCGGGGGGAGTGTGTTGGGGGAAGGGTGTGCGAGGGGGAGCAGTACTGTGGTACTGCTCCCTCATCCCAGCACAGGCAAAGCAGTTCATGGAGTGCTGAGAGTATAGCAGGCTTAGCACTCTTGATTATTTGAGGGGTAATGCCGTCCTTCCCAGGGGGTTTTCCGCTGAGTTCCCATTTTGTTGGCTGTACGTCCAGCTCATCCATGACTGGTAGAGACTGGGCTGCATTGAGGGCAGTCTCAGTGACAACATTCTCCCTGGAGTACAGTTCTAGGTAGTGCTCAATCCAGCGGTCCATATGCTTGCGTTGGTCAGTGATTGTGTCCCCTGATTTAGACTTCGGGGGGGGGGTGCGATCTTCTTGATGGTTGGCCCAAAAGCTCTCTTAATGCCATCATACATTCCTCTGATGTTTCCGGTGTCGGAGGTCAGCTGAATATGACTGCATAGGTGTTGCCAGTAGTCATTTGCGCAGCGCCTGGCTGTTCTTTGTGCAGTACTTCTGGCTGCTTTCAATGCTATGGATGTTAACTCGCTGGGGGCTTTCTTGTAGTTCAGCAGTGCAATGCGCTTAGCGGCTATGACAGGTTCCAGCTCTTCATTATGAGATTGAAACCAGTCTGCATTTTGCACTGCTATACCTCAGGTGCTGGAAGCACCTCAGTTAGAGAGACTTGTTCGCTTTGTTTACTACTTTTTTTTTAATGGAGCTGATTTGGGATTTTGTCGTAAAAACTTCTTTCACCGATTGGAAGAGCCTACACCAAAGCTGGTGTGGCCACTATGTGAAGGAGGCACCAACCTGGAAGGCACTGACCAGTGACATGAAAGGCGGCCCAAGTGCCCATGAGGCAGTCGTCGAGGCTCAGGGTCTCAATCCAGCCTCAGTCGTCCTTCCGCCGTCACTGCTGGGAGCCGGGAAAGAAGCTCCACCATGAGCTGGATGGCGACCACGAGCGCAGAGTCAGCCTGGAGGACGCCGACATCGAGGAGGGTTGTGACCCCCGCCAGATGCCTCCCTCCTTCCAACACCAACACCCCCCCCCCCCCAACACCACCTTCCCAGCTCACCCCCCTCCACCCCCTTCCCCTCCACCCCCTTCTCCTCGCACCCCCCTTCCCCCTCCTCGCACCCCCCTTCCCCCTCCTCGCACCCCCCTTCCCCCTCCTCGCACCCCCCTTCCCCCTCCTCGCACCCCCCTTCCCCCTCCTCGCACCCCCTTTCCCCCCCTCGCACCCCCTTTCCCCCCAGCATCCACCGCACCCCCTTCCCCCCGCATCCCGTCCCCCCTTCCCTCTCCCTCCATGAAATCACACAGCTTACTTGTTTGGGCCCTTGCTCAGGGTTAGGAGCTAACAATCCCACTGCCTTGTGCGCATCTCGGAAGAGACTAAGGCTAAGGGAGTAAACCCTAACAGAAAATCCGGAGCGGAACCCCGAAGGCGGTCATGTGTCACCTTCGGCATGTTTCTGGCAGTTTCTTGTAGTTCAGCCATACCGGTGCCAAACGTCGTGCTCTGCACTCCTTTGCATATATATTTATTTCATTATTGTTTAAGACTTGGTTATATCATAAATGGATAATTTTGTTGTTTATTAAAGAAACCTGGTTGATGGGGGTAAATAGAGTAGCTAATTGGCTACTTCGATAAGTGGGAAGATTTATTGACATGTTTTGACCTGTGAAGAAGTGGGACTGAATTAACAGTGCACTCCTCCCCCCTTTGTCATTTCAACGTAGAGTAAAATCCCCTATGATTATTATCCTTCTTTCTGACAAGCCCCCATTAATTCTTCCTTTATACCCCGTCCTACAGTGTGGTTAATGTTAAGGTTCCTGTACACCACGCCCACAAGTGACTTCTTGCCTTTACCATTTCTCAACTCTACCCAAACCAATTCTTCATCCTGGTCTCCTGAACTTAGATCATTCCTCTCTATTGCACTAATACCATCATTAACTAACAGAGCCACCCCTCCACCTTTTCCTAGATTCCTGTCCTTCCTAAATGCCATGTACCCTTCAATATTCAGGTCCCAATCTATGTCGTCCTGCAGCCATGTCTCTGTAATGGCTATCAGATCATACTTATTTATTTCTGTTTGCCCTCTCAGTTCATTTGTTTTGTTTCGAATATTACGTGCATTCAGATACAGAGCCTTTAGTTTTGTTCTTTTATTACTTTTGCAACCTCTAGTCTTGTCTGCTTATTTATTCATAGGTTTGTACTCTCTGTCCCTTCCTGTCACAGTCTATTTATTTTTTTCCATATTAATACCTATCTCTCTTTCCTTGTCTCTACTCTTTTATTTTTCACATCTTCCCAAATTTCATCCCTTGCCCCCCACTATTTAGTTTAAACTGAAGTATTGAGTCCATTTCTGGTCACCAAACATCAGGAAGGATGTGAGGGTTCATGGGAGGATGCAAAGGAGATTTACCAGAATGGTTCCAGGGATGGGGGATTTTAGTTACAAGTTTAAGTTTGAAAAACTGGGGTTGTTCTCCTCTGAACAAAGAAGATTGAGGGGAGATTTAATAGTAATGTGCAAGATTATGACAGGTTTAGATAAGTTAGACAAGGAAAAACTATTGCCATTAACTAATGGTACAAGGACTGGGGGACACAGACTGAATATTTTGGGCAAGAGATGCAGGGGGAATATGAGGAAGACCCTTTTTACACAGCGAGTGGTAATGACCTGGATCTTGCTGCCTACAGGGTGGTGGTAGCGGAGACAATCAATGACTTCAAAAGGAAATTTGATGACCACTTGAAGGAAACAGACTTGCAGGAATACGAGGATCGGGCAGGGAAGTGGTACTGACTGGGTAGCTCCATGGAGAGCCGGCATGGACTCGATGGACCGAATGGCGTCCTTCTGTGCCGCAAATGACTCGATGACTCTGTAAACAGCCATGACAGTGATGCCTTAGCCTGTGAATACATTTTAAAAACATAGTCCTGGACACTGGGTCAGAATGTAAAACCCCTATTAGTGCCAAGTGTGGGCAAAAAGGTAAATGTAATGCTGACCTTTGATCTCCTTTCTTGCCCACAGGGTGAAGCAGGTGCAGAAGGACCTCCAGGCAAGACTGGCCCAGTGGGCCCTCAGGGACCGCCAGGAAAATCAGGCCCTGAGGGATTACGAGGAATTCCTGGCCCTGTTGTAAGTAGAAAAGCAGAAAATATCACAACTCTTTCATGTTTTAATTGGCTTATGATCAGGTTGGATTGACATGGAGTAATTTCACAAAAGAATGATCCTTTCTCTGCTTCATAGGGTGAACAAGGTCTCCCTGGACAACCCGGTCAAGATGGACCACCTGGCCCAATTGTAAGTGAATAAATGAGGTTATTTTGTGTCCATGCAGAATCTTCATAACGACACAACCCACTTATTGAATGCTTTCATCAACACTTCTAATGATGGAAGAACAACCTGTATTTATATAGAGCCTTTAGTAACAGTAAAAGCCAAGGCACTATACAGGAATATAAATCAGACAGATAGTGACCCCAAGTCACATAAGGGAATATTAAGTCAGGTGACCAAACACTTAATCAAACAGGTAGGTTTTAAGGAGGAGAGAGAGTCAGACTGATTTAGGGAGAGAATTACGGAGCTTGCGGCCTAGGCAACTGAAGGCACGGCTGCCAATGGTGGAGCGATGGGAATCAGGAATGCTCAAGAGGCCGGAATTAGAGGAGCACAGAGATCACCGAGGGTTGTGGGGCTGGAGGTTGTTATAGAGATAGGGAGGGGCAAGACCATGGAGGGAGTTGAAAACAAGGATGAGATTTTTGAAATTGAGTAGTTGCCAGACTGGGAGCCAATGTAAGTCAGCGAGCACTGGGGGTGATGGCTGAACGGGACCTGGCGTGAGTTACAACAAAAACAGCAGAGTTTTGAATGAGTTCAGTGAATCCCTTCAGTTTACCATGTGAGTTTCAGATAAAGAGACTACAAGTCACCACGTGTTAATCCTCTGTCACTGAGGTGTGATTAGTGTTAGGCATTATTAGATAAATTTCAGCTTGTTGCACTTTGTATTTTATACAAGTCATGTGGAGTTGTGAGTTCGTTGCGTGAGTGAATGTTTACGCTATGACAATTTCAGGCATCCACTGTTGCATCAAACACTCCCAGGACAGGTAAAGCATGGAGTTAGATACAGAGTAAAACTTGTTTTACACTGTCCCCATCAAACACTCCCAGGACAGGTACAGTACGGGGTTAGATACAGAGTAAAGCTCCCTCTACACTGTCCCCATCAAACACTCCCAGGACAGGTACAGCACGGAGTTAGACACCCGCCCGGAGAGCCAGGTGAAGCCGCACACCTGAGGGCGGCGCCCGGAGAGCCAGGTGAAGCCGCACACCTGAGGGCGGCGCCCGGAGAGCCAGGTGAAGCCGCACACCTGAGGGCGGCGCCTCGCCACCTACCTGGACTCTAAAGAGGATCAGCCAGGATAGAGGAGCTGGAGATATAAATTAGAACAGAGCTGCTGTACCTAATTCATGCTAGACTAAAATTCTATAGACGGAGACCAGCCATCTATGTACACCTTATTGAATGGCACTGTTCGATATTTGAGAGCAGGTTGGCATTCCGCCCTCTCTGTTATAAGTGCATGGCCTGGTGAAGCTATGGAGAGGAGAGAAACAGTGAAAATGAGAAGAGCTGCTTGGAGAATTGTCCCGGAGATTAATCTTCACTTCCTGGAGACACCAGTTTAATCCTGGAGGGTTGGAAAACTTTAGATGACAGAGTCATGTGATCAAAGAACCTGTCCATCTTTCCTGTCAGCCAATGAAAGTGGTGGACTAGAAAAGGAGTGGAAACATTATTAAATTCAAGGAGTGGGGGAGTTGATAAATTAATTTATGTTCTGCAAAAAAAAAAAAAAAAACGGAGTTAGACACAGAGTAAAGCTCCCTCTACACTGTCCCCATCAAACACTCCCAGGACAGGTACAGCACGGGGGTGAGATACAGAGGAAAGCTTCCTCTACACTGTCCCCATCAAACACTCCCAGGACAGGTACAGCACGGGGGTTGGCTGCTTCCTAATTGGAACTCCAGAGTGCATCAACGAGGTGCAGCTGACAGTGCTGCAGTCAGTTGCTGGAGAGGGAGAGCTGAGGACAGAACTGCAAAACTCTGAACAACTTTTGCTGCAGAGGAGGAAAGACTTTGACAAAAAGGCTGTATTTCGAGGTGGGTGTCGAGCACCAAACTTTCATTTCATTTGGACTGTTGTGGGAGGTGGAAGAGGCCGGGACAACAAGGGGTGGGGGCTGTACAATTCTGTGGGGAGCTGTGCAATTGCACTTAAGACACAAGCAAGCTCCTTCCCCACCCTAATTGCCCAGCCTGGGTCAGCTGAAGCTGCCTGGCTACAGAGACAGAAGGATTGAACTAGAGGCTGGGCAGCTTTCATCTGACCCAGGAGAAGACCCCTCCCACAACCAGAAGACGAAGAGTGTTTGAAGTGCTCTGAGTACCACACTTTAAGGAGAAAAAAAAGCAAAGTCATCGCTTGCAGCCTGTTTTTCCCCTTTCCTGTATACCCTCAGCCTCTCCCCAACCCTCCTAGTTGGTTTGTTTGTTTGTTTTTATTTGTTTGTTTGCTTGCCTGCAATTTGGGGGTGGGTTTGGCTCTTGAACTATGGCAAGCCCATCATCACCGGTGGCAGGGCCTTCTCATACCTATGGGGCTGTAGCCTCTGTGGCCGCCCGTGTGACCCCGTCACCTTTTAAATTAATTATTTCAAGCCATGGGGTAAAGAGCTACCCCACCCCCAATATGTCTATAGAGGCCTGTGTAAAGGCAATGGCCGAGGTTGTCGGCCCCTCAGCCATTGTGGCAGCCTCAAAAATGTACGGGAAGGCTGTGTTCTTCCTGAAGACCGAGCGGGCCGTGTCCCTGGCCCTGAATAAAGGGCTCACTGTGGGTGGGACTTTCCTGCCGGTGGACCCTCTAGGGGCCACTGCCCAGCGGATAATGTTATCAAACGTCCCGTCCTTCATTCCCAGTGAGTTCCTCCTCCCCCACCTGCACCATCTGGGGGAGGTGAGGTCGGGGATCACCCCAGTCCGGCTTGGTCTTCGGGAACACAGCCTCCAACATGTCTACTCCTTCTGCCGCCAGTTATTTATGCAGCTGGTGCGGGAGGAGGACTCGGAAGGCCAATTTAATGTGGAGTTCCAGGGGACAGCCTACCTCGTCCTTTGGACCTCGGACGGGGCGCGGTGCCACGTCTGCAAGGGGGTGGGGCATGTTCGTAAGAACTGCCCCACCCTCCCGGCCGCCAGCTCCACCTCGGCGGCCCAGGGTGGTTCCACAGCACCTCCTCCCACTCTCCCCCCCCCCCCAAACACATCCAACAGACACCGCTCAGTCGGTTCAGCAGGGAGGGGAGTGCCCGTCCGAGTGGAAGGAAGACGCGGAGGAAAAAGAAACATCAAGAGGCGCGTCCCCTGGACACATTGAACCAACCTGAGCCTGAGCTCAGCCCAAAGCCCGTTCTCATGGAATCCACCTGCCCCAGGGCTGGGCTCAGGCCCAGGGTGACTAAAAAAAAAGGAGGGTGCGGAGGCCTCTGATGACATGGAGGTCTCTGAGCCTCTGCGCCCGAGTGGGAAAAAGAGAAGGCACCCCTCCACAGAGGTAACAAGGGTCCATCTGTTGGAGGGGAGCTGTCTCCTGTTTTGGGTCCCCAGGTTTCCCCTACCGCCACCACCAAGGCTACAAAGTCCAGGCAGGAGCTCCCTATTCCTCAGGCTGGAGGGGAGGGGAAGGCCCCGGTACATGAGGCCCCTCCTGAAGCAGTAAGTGGGGCCCTGCTTGTGGTGGAAGAGCCTGGGGACGTCGCCCATTCTGCCACTGCCACTGGGTCGGGTGCCCTGAGTCGAGGGGAGGGCGAGGACCCAAAGGGTCGGCCCTCCCAGCCGGAGTCCACCACCAACCAGGAGACACCTGACCCGGTTATAACCGAGAATGCTGCCCCATCTGCTGGGCCCGTGGGTGCTGGCGGAGCGGGAGATGGCCTCCTCTCTCCGCCTCCGGTCTCGGCTCCAGCTGGATTTCCGGAGTCGGGAACTTCTGTCTCTCCTGGACCACTCATTGGCCTGGGGACGGACGTGGAGGGGGGTCTTGAACTGCTGGCGCCCACAGGCTCCAGTTTCACAGTAGAACCTGTAGAGGACTCCTCCGCCATCGATCCTGGGGGTGGGATCGTGACGGAGGCGGGATCAGCTGGCGCGGCCGGGACGTCCGCCCCACAGTGTGTGGTGGATGTGTCGGCTGCTGGCGGTGACGACCCGGAGGAGGATGGGGATTCGGTGTGGGGCACGGAGGATGACCTTGATTCCATCGCCAGTGAGGTGGTGGAGTCCCTCCTGCCTCCCACCGAATCTCCTCTCATCGACACGGCGGAACTCCGGGATTTCCTTGCCGCTTGCAGGGGTTGCCGCAATAAAGTTCAGCTGGCCCTCGACCGCTGGTCGAATCTGGCGCTGATCATCCAGTCCGTCCGTGCCGCCCTGAAGATAACGGGCAAGCGCGCGGGTGTGAAACTGGTTGAGAGGCGCCATTTTAATGTGTTCCTCAATGGGTTGCTGGGGGAGTGGAAGGCCAGGTGCACTTCCACTCCCTTCTCTCAGTGAGGTGTTGGTGACGGGTTTTAAGTACCTTTGACATGAAGATAACCATAGCCAGCCTCAACATCAACGGCAGCAGAGGGGCTCACCGCAGATTTCACAATCTCTCAGTCCTTGGGGAAGGGAGATACGCGGTGAGCTTTCTGCAGGAAACCCACACCGTTCCGGGAGACGAAGCCACCTGGCTCCTGGAGTGGCAGGGTGGGGTCTACATGAGTCACCTCACCCCTATTTCTAGTGGGGTGGCTATCTTGTTGGCCCCGACTTTTCAGCCGGAGATCTTGGGGGTCAAGGAGCTAGTGCCGGGCCGCTTGCTCCACCTCGCCGTTCGCCTGGGTAGCGTGCGGCTCCACTTTGTGAACGTGTATGCGCCCAGGCCCGGCGCGTTTGCAAGCGCGCTTCTTTGAAGAAGTGTCCGCTCTCTTGAGCTCCATCGATAGCGGCGAGTGCATCATCCTCGGGGGGGATTTTAACTGCACCCTCGAGGTGGGGGATCGCTCCGGTCCCCAGCGCGGCCAAGCGTCGGTAGAGAAGTTGAGGGGACTGATCAGCTCCCTTAACTTGGCGGACGTCTGGCGGAATCTCCATCCCGACTCCAGCGCCTTCACGTGGAGGTCTGGAGGAGGGGGGTCGCGAATCGACCGCCTCTACATTTCGCAGGCGTACGTCTCCCGCGTTTCGGCGGCCTCCATGCGGCTGGTGCCGTGCTCGGACCACCGCCTGGTGTGGGCGGAGTTCACTCCGCTCCGCATGCGGGCGGGGTCCGCGTACTGGCACTTTAACAACCGGCTGCTGGAGGACGTGCGATTTCGGGACTCGTTCTGTCGATTCTGGGCCGACTGGAGAAGGAAGCAGGGGGGCTTCCCCTCCTTGAGGCTATGGTGGGATGTGGGCAAGACTCACGTCCGCGTCTTCTGTCAGGAGTACGCGAAGGGGTCGACCAAGAGGCGGGAAGCCGAGATCGGGCGCCTTGCGAGGGAGGTGCTCGACTTGGAGTCCCGCCTCGGTCATGCCGTCGTGGACCCGGCCCTGTGGCAGGCGTACAAAGAGAAGAAGGGTGCGCTGAGGGACCTGCAGCTCGTAGGGTCCCGAGGCGCGTACATGAGGTCGCGGATCCAGATCCTGGAAGATTTGGACCGCGCCTCACCCTTCTTCTACTCACTGGAAAAATGGCGGGGGGTCCGTAAGCAGCTCGTTGAGCTGCTGGCCGACGACGGATCCTCCATCACGGATCCGGAGGGAATGGGCCTCCTGGTCCGGACGTATTACAGTGCGTTGTTCTCTCTGGATCCGTCCAGCGAGGATGCGCGCAGAGTTTTGTGGGAGGACCTGCTGCAGGTCAGCCCGGAGGGCGCCGAAGGATTGGAGGCTCCGCTCACGTTGGCGGAGCTGACTGGCGCCCTCCACCAGCTCTCAAGGGGCAAATCCCCAGGGCTGGATGGGTTGATCGTGGAATTCCTCAGGGCGTTCTGGGACGTCCTGGGGGACGATTACGCGCAGGTCCTGGGGGAAAGCCTGGCGACCGGGGAGATACCCCTCTCGTGGCGCAGGGCGGTCATCGTCCTGCTGCCGAAGAGGGGCGATCTCCGCCTGCTGAAAAACTGCCGTCCGGTCTCCCTCCTCAGCACGGATTATAAGATCTTTGCCCGGGCTATGTCTACCCGCCTGGGCTCCATGCTGGCCCACATGATCCACCCCGACCAGTCCTACACTGTCCCGGGCCAGTCCATCCAGGACAACATCCACCTGGTCTGGGACCTGATCCATCTTTCCCAGAGGACTGGTCAGTCGGTCGCCTTTCTCTCCCTCGATCAGGAGAAGGCGTTCGACAGGGTGGATCACGAATACCTTTTCAGGACTCTGCGCGCTTTCGGACTTGATCCGCATTTCGTGGCCCGGGTCCGACTTTTATACGCCGCCGCAGAGTGTCTAATCAAGGTTAACGGGTCCTTGACGGCGTCCCTTCGCTTTGGGAGAGGAGTGCGTCAGGGATGCCCCATGTCCGGCCAATTGTATACCATCTGCGTGGAGCCCTTCCTGTACCTGCTTCGCAGGAGGTTGACGGGATTGGCTCTGCGCGAGCCGGCCATGCGGGTCGTCCTCTCGGCTTACGCCGACGACGTGCTCCCCGCGGACACAGATCCCGTTGCCTTGCGGAGGATGCGCGACTGCCAGCAGACCTTTTCTGCTGCGTCCTCCGCGAGGATCAATTGGGAGAAATGTTCCGGACTCCTGGTTGGTCAGTGGCGGGTGGACTCCCTGCCGGAGGAGATGACACCTTTTGCGTGGAGCACCACGCACCTCCTCTATCTGGGAGTTCACCTTAGCCCCGCTGAGGACGCCTGGCCGGCAAACTGGCAGGAGTTGGAGGCGAAAGTCACCGCTCGGCTGGGGCGCTGGACAGGACTGCTCCGAGTGCTTTCCTACAGTGGCCGAGCGCTGGTCGTAAACCAACTGGTGGCCTCCATGCTGTGGTACCGGTTGGTCACTTTGGCCCCACCCCCTGCATTTGCCACTAAGATCCAGAAGAAACTCGTCGATTTCTTCTGGGGCAAGAGGAAACACTGGGTCTCTGCCGCGGTCCTGAGTCTCCCGATCGAGGAGGGCGGTCAGTCGCTGGTGTGCGTCCGCACCCAGGCTGCGACTCTCCGCCTTCGGACCCTGCAGAAATACCTGTCTGTCGAGCTTCCTCCCAGATGGTGTGAGCTGGCGACGTATTTTTTCCGCCAGTGTCACTGCCTTCAAGACGACACGCAGCTCCCGGTGGAGTCCGTTAGCCGCGCCTCTCTGAGGTAGTTGCCTGTCTTTTACCGGGATCTATTCCGAGTCTGGAACATGGTCGCCTCCAGTTAGCGCGCTCCCCCGCCGGCGGAGGAGAGCGCCTCGGCTGTCCGGGCGGCCGACTCCAGGGACGGTCCAGCGGGCGGAGGAGTAGCCGAAACCCCTGGGACGCCCCTCACTGCGGGTGGCGAGGGGGCTCGGGAGAGCAGAGCGCTCTCGGCCGAGCTGACCCCTGCTCGGCCAGAACTGCTCATCAGACCCAGGCCCCGAAACCCTCCTCGGGAGCCGGTCCCGCACATCCCGAGCCGCCTCACGGAAATGCCCTCCGTGGCATTCCAATTGGCGCGGAGGGGTTTCCTGTACGGGCTGCTCCTGCACACTCTCCACTTCCTCGCCCTCGTCAACCGGCTGGACATGCCCTGGCGGTCCGCGTTGCCATCTGGCGGCGAGCGGAAACCCCGATGGAGGTCTCTCTGCACAGGAGTCCTCCCCCTTTACATCGGGGACATGGGGTGGAGGGTGTTGCACAGGACAGTCCCGTGCAATAGGCTTTTAAGCAGGTTCACGGACTCCCAGGCCGCCTGTACTTTCTGCAGCCTGGACGAGTCCGTGTTCCACATACATACGGAGTGTGCGAGGTTGCAGCCCCTCTTTGCGTATTTGAAGGGGCTGCTCCTCAAGTTCTGGCTGCACTTCAGCCCCACGCTCCTGATCTTTGGGCACCCGGTGCGGAGGGACTTGGGCCAGGAGGAGGATCTCCTCGTCAGTCTGCTCCTGGGCCTGGCCAAGGTGGCAATTCACAGGTCCAGGCTGCGGGCTGTCGGGGGGTCCGTCCTCCCCGATTGCCTGCCCCTTTTCTGCGGTTACGTTCGCGCCCGGGTGTCCCTGGAGAGGGAGCATGCGGTGTCCGCCGGTACGCTTGAGGCCTTCCGCGACCGGTGGGCACCGCAGGGACTGGAGTGCATCATCGACGCTGAGAATGGCATTTTAATTTGAGTTTTGGTTTATTTTTCTGTTTTAATAAAGTTATTTTTGTAAATATGTATATAAAGGGGGCCTGAGGAATAAAGGCCCCCTCGACATGAAAAAGATAAAAGGGGCCTGGGGTATAAAGGCCACCTTGGGAAAAAAAACGGAAAAAAAAAACGGGGTTAGATACAGAGTAAAGCTCCTTACAAAATAAAAAAAAACAGAAAAAAGAGAAAGAAAAAAAACGGATTAGATACGGAGAAGAATCAGAAGTGGATGATGGAGTGTGGGAATATCATTTTACGTGTGATTCTAATCTGAACCTTCTTGCCGTAGGGTCCACCTGGTTTGCCAGGGTTGAAGGGAGTTCCAGGAAACAAGGGTGAGAAGGTGAGTGAGTATGATGGTGTGATGTGTTAATCTGTTGTTCCATTATCTGCGACTCTGAAATGTTTAAACAGAGGACCAAATCAGATCATCAATTATTTCATATTAAAACATTTTTTTCTGATGAAATGTTAAGATGAATTTCTCTTGTCTTGTAGGGTCACCCAGGTCTGATTGGACTGATCGGACCACCAGGAGAGCAGGGTGAAAAGGGAGACCGAGGGCTCCCTGGGCCACAGGGAACTCCAGGAACTAAAGGAGATGGCGTAAGCAAATCCTACAAATTATTAATTTTATAAGAAGTTCAGTTAAAGACCCACATGAGGTTCTCTTCTGTCTTACAGGGGAGGGTACGACTTTGGGTTTAAAGAAATACTTGCATATTTTATAGTATATAGTACAAGTCACTCTTGTAATGTAGGAAGCACTGTGTACAAAATCATGAGGTGTATAGACAGGGTGGATAGCAAGAAGCTTTTTCCCAGAGTGGGGGATTCAATTACAAGGGGACACAAGTTCAAAGTGAAAGGGGAAAAGTTTAGGGGGGATATGCGTGGAAAGTTCTTTATGCAGAGGGTGGTGGGTGCCTGGAACGCATTGCCAGTGGAGGTGGTAGATGCGGGCACGATAGCGTCTTTTAAGATGTATCTAGACAGATACATGAATGGGCTGGAAGTAAAGAGATACAGACCCTTAGAAAATAGGCGACAGGTTTAGATAGAGGATTTGGATCGGCATAGGCTTGGAGGGCCGAAGGGCCTGTTCCTGTGCTGTAATTTTCTTTGTTCTTTTGTTCACAGCAGTTAAGTCGTGCACAGGAAGATCCCATTAGCAGCAATATGGTAGCGACCATCCAGTTATAGTACAGCAATGTCTTGCACAGGAGAGGCAGCCTGGATTTTATATCAATTGCACTATAAAAAGTACTGAGATAAGAAGATGATTGATTTGATTTGGTTGAGGGAGGAATATTAGTCAAGGTTCAAGGTTACCTCGCCTATTCTTACTTGAATAGGGTCGTGGGATCTTTCACATCTACTTCAACAACTGGTGCAGGTCTTCTGTTTAACATCTCTGACAGTGCAGCACTCCCTCAGTACTGACCCTCTGACAGTGCAGCACTCCCTCAGTGCTGAACCTCCGACAGTGCAGCACTCCCTCAGTACTGAACCTCCGACAGTGCAGCACTCCCTCAGTGCTGAACCTCCGACAGTGCAGCACTCCCTCAGTACTGAACCTCCGACAGTGCAGCACTCCCTCAGTGCTGAACCTCTGACAGTACAGCAATCCCTCAGTACTGACCCTCTGACAGTGCAGCACTCCCTCAGTACTGAACCTCCGGCAATGCAGCAACCCCTCAGTGCTGAACCTCCGACAGTGCAGCACCCTCAGTGCTGAACCTCTGACAGTACAGCAATCCCTCAGTACTGACCCTCTGACAGTACAGCACTCCCTCAGTACTGACCCTCTGACAGTACAGCACTCCCTCAGTGCTGAACCTCTGACAGTGCAGCACTCCCTCAGTACTGACCCTCTGACAGTACAGCACTCCCTCAGTGCTGAACCTCTGACAGTACAGCACTCCCTCAGTACTGACCCTCCGACAGTGCAGCTCTCCCTCAGTACTGACCCTCTGACAGTGCAGCACTCCCTCAGTACTGACCCTCCGACAGTGCAGCTCTCCCTCAGTACTGACCCTCTGACAGTTAGTAAAATACAGGGTACAGTGGCATAGTGGGTATGTTACTGGATTAGTAATCCAGAGACCTGAACTAATCATTTGAAGATATTAGTTCAAATCCCATCACAGCAGCCGGTAAATTTAAATTCAATTAAATAAATCTGGAATAAAAATCTCCAGACTGCAATGTTGTTGATTCTTAACTGTCCTCGCAGTGGTGGGCGGCGCAGTGGTTAGCACCGCAGCCTCACAGCTCCAGCGACCCGGGTTCGATTCCGGGTACTGCCTGTGTGGAGTTTGCAAGTTCTCCCTGTCACCGCGTGGGTTTCCTCCGGGTGCTCCGGTTTTCTCCCACATGCCAAAGACTTGCAGGTGATAGGTAAATTGGCCATTGTAAATTGCCCCTAGTATAGGTAGGTGGTAGGGGAATTGTGGGGATGTGGTAGGAATATGGGATTAGTGTAGGATTAGTATAAATGGGTGGTTGATGGTCGCACAGACTCGGTGGGCCAAAGGGCCTGTTTCAGTGCTGTATCTCTTTTAAAAAAAAAAAATGGCTGAGCAAGGCAGTCAGATGTATTCAAGACGGCAGCTCACCACCGCCTTCTCAAGGGCAATTAGTGAAGGGCACTAAATGCCAGCCTAGCCAGCGACGCCCACATCCCATATTTGAATAAGGTGCAGCCTTCCCTCAGTCCTGCCCTGTGCCTGGTTCCTACAAATGGCGGAAAGGGCTGAATAGCTCCTCCTTCTATTACATTCTTAATGTCTGTTTGAGGTTTCCACTGCACGCTCGGTTTGCTGTTAGCAAAATTTAATCATACTAAGTTTAGAGTTTAAGAAGGAATAACATTTCCAATACATGCTCAACTTCTTTAAACTTAATAGAGGGGGGGAGGGATCATGTCGGGGAAGATTGAGTAAATTAAAGGGAAATGACAAGGCAATAGATCAAGGTAGCAATAAAGGTAATAATAATCAGAGTATGGCAGGAAGGGACAGTGATTGTAAACTTAAGAGTGTGTCAACAGATAGGGCCAGAGTTTACAAAAATAGTAAAAAAAAACTGAATGAAGGGTTCTGTATCTGAATGCCTGCAGCATTCGCAATAAAACAGATGAATTGTCAATTCAAATAGAACTTCATATGTATAATCTGATAGTCATTACAGAGACGTGGCTACAAGGAAACCAAAGCTGGGACCTGAATATCCTGGGGTATGTGACAATCAGGAAGCTGAGAAAGGTGGTGGGGTAGCTCTGTTAATTAAATAGGTCATTAGTATGGTAGTGAGAGATGACCTTAGTTCTAAAGATCAAGACATAGAATCAGTTTGGGAGGAACTAAGAAACAGCAAGGGGCAGAAAACACTGGTTGGAGTTGTTTATAGGCCACCAGACAGCAGTGATAATGTAAATCACAGTAAAAACCAGGGAATTAGAGGTGCATGTAACAAGGGAAATACAGTAATCATGGGGGATTTCAACCTACATATAGACTGGGTAAACTTTATTTGTACTAATGTTGTAGAATATATGTTGGAATATATGTGAGATGGTTTTCTAGAGCGGTACGTTGAGGAACCAACTAGGGAATGGGCTATTTTAGATCTAGTATTGTGCAATGAAAAAGGGCTAATTAATAATCTTGTTGTAAAGGAGCCTTTGGGAAAGAGTGACCCTAATATGATAGAATTTTACATTCAATTTGAAAGTGATGTAGTTCAATCAGAAACTAGAGTCTTAAATCTAAGCCAAGGAAACTATGAAGGTATGAGGGGCAAATTGGCAATGGTGGATTAGGAAACTACATTAAAAGATAAATTGGTAGACAGGCAATGGCTAACATTTAAAGGACTAATAGGAGTTTACAACAAAAATACATTCCTTTAATGCACAAAAACCGAGCAAGGAAAGTGTTCCAACCGTGGCTAATGAAAGAAATCAAGGATTGTATTAGAGCAGAAGAAGAGGTGTATAAAGTTACCAAAAAATAATGGTAAGCCTGAGGATTGGGAGCATTTCAGAATTCTGTAAAGGAGGATCAAGAAAAAGATTAAGAAAGGGAAAATAGAATATGAGAGTAAACTAGCAAGAAACATAAAACGGACTATAAAAGCTTCTATAGGTATGTAAAAAGATTAGCAAAGACAAATGTGGGTCCATTACAAGCGGAGTCAGGAGAACATATAATGGGGAATAAGGAAATGGCAGAGAAACTAAACAAATACTTTGTGTCTGTCTTCATGGAGGAAAATGCTATCAAGGGACTAGTATAAACGAGTATTAGCTAAATTCCCTGGACCTGATGATCTGCATCCAAAGTGTTGAAAGAGGTGGCTGTAGAGAAATAGATGCATTGATTGTCATCTTTCAAAATTCTATAGACTCTGGACTGGCTCCTGCAGATTGGAAGGTAGAGAATGCAAACCCACTATGGATTGAGAACTAGTTAACGGACAGGAAACAGAGAGTAGGTATAAATGGGTCATTTTCATATTGGCAGGCTGTGACTAGTGGGGTACCTCAAGGATCAGTGCTTGGGCCCCAGCTATTCACAATCTATATCAATGATTTGGATGTGGGGATTAAATGTAATATTTCCACATTTGCAAATGACACAAAACTGTGAGGAAGATGCAAAGACGCTTCGAGGGGATTTGGAGAGGCTAAGCGAGTTGGCAAAAATTTGGCAGATGGAATACAATGTGGAGAAATGTGAGGTTATCCACTTTGGTAGGAAAAACAGAAATACAGAGTATTTCTTAAATGGTGAGAGGCTGGAAGTGTTGAATTTTCAAAGGGACTTGGGTGTCCTTGTTCATGAAAGCTAAAATGTAGGCACAGCAAGGCAAATGGTATGATGGCCTTTATTACAAGAGGATTTGAGTATAGGAGTAAAGATGTCTTACTGCAATTATATAGAGCCTTGGTGAGACTGCACCTGGAGTATTGTGCGCTCTTTTGGTCTCCTTACCTAAGTAAAGATATACTTGCCATAGAGGGATTGCAACAAAGGTTCATCAAACTAATTCTTGGGATGGTGGGATTGTCCTAAGCGTAAAGATTAAATAGACTGGGCCTTTATTCTCTGGAGTTTAGAAGAATGAGAGGTGATCTCATTCAAACATATAAAATTCTTACAGGGCTCGACAGGGTTGATGTGGGAAGGATGTTTCCCCTGGCTGGAGATTCTCGAACCAGAGGACACAGTCTCAGAATAAGGGGCAGGGCAGTTAGGACTGAGATGAGGAGGAATTTCTTCACTCAGATGGGAGTGAATCTTTGGAATTCTCTACCCTAGAGAGCTGTGTAGGTTCAGTCATTGAGTATGTTCAAGACTGAGATCGATAGATTTCTACATATTAAAAATATCAAGGGTTATGGGGACAGTGCAGGAAAATGGTGAGGTAGAAGATCAGCCATGATCTTATTGAATGGCAGAGCGGGGTCGAAGGGCTGAATGGCCTCCTCCTCCTATTTCTTATGTTCTGATGATCTGGACTGCTTACAAATGGAGATATGAATATATACTTCACCTCATTGAAAGAAGCTCTCCTCCACGTCGGGTTTGGAGATAGGGCGAGCATAAAATCGGGTGGGATGGTGGGGGTGGGGCGGACACCACTGCCATCCCACTTCTGCCAAAATTTAGTCTGGGGCAGGAAGGCCTGTGAACAGCCTTCCTGCCCTGAGGCCCTTAACTGGGCAATTAATCCCTAATTAAGGGTCCCTTCCCGCCGCAGCCGCAATTACCCATGTGGCGGGCAGCCCTGTTGCCACACAAGAAACTGGGTGGGCTGCTTCCGGCTGCGGGGAGCAGGGGGTTGGGTGGTGTCCCCTCGGTCAAAGGCATGGTGCCTGAAGAAGGGGCCTGGCGTCAGGAAGGCAGGGTCCACTGTGGGCCACTCTCCTGCCCTTGCTGCGGACCCTCTCCCACTCCTCCACCATGACCCTCACCTTGTGAGACCCCTCCCACCCTGACCTACCTTAAACCTGGTTCCAGTGCCACTCCTCGATGTCTGGTTGTTGCAAATACAGCAGCAGCCACCGCCTTCACAGTGGCGCTGCAGATGCAGACTCTGATTGGCCGGCAGCTCTGCAAGGGCGGGACTTCTGGAAACGGGGTCCTAAATGCTATGAAGGCCTGCTGCTGTCGAGGTACGTGTCTGATTGACACTTAATTCGGCAGGCCTTCCATAGAAGAGGCCATGTGGAAAACTCAGCCTCGGTTTCCCCTGACGTCAAGACCCCCACCGCTAACATAAAATTCCACCCAGTAAAACATCACAACGCACTTCACAGGAGCATTACCAAACAAAATTCGACACATGAGATATTGGGACAGATAACCAAACGCCTAGTCAAAGTGGTCTGTCTTAAGGAGCGTCTTAAAGGAGGAGAGAGAGATAGAGGCAGGGTAGGGGCTGGAGGAGGTTACAGAGATAGGGAGGGGTGTAGGGGCTGGAGGAGGTTACAGAGATAGGGAGGGGTGTAGGGGCTGGAGGAGGTTACAGAGATAGGGAGGGGTGTAGGGGCTGGAGGAGGTTACAGAGATAGGGAGGGTTGTAGGGACTGGAGGAAGTTACAGAGATAGGGAGGGGTGTAGGGGCTGGAGGAGATTACAGAGATAGGGAGGAGTGTAGGGGCTGGAGGAGGTTACAGAGATAGGGAGGGGTGTAGGGGCTGGATGAGGGTACAGAGATAGGGAGGAGTGTAGGGGGTGGAGGAGGTTACAGAGATAGGGAGGAGTGTAGGGGCTGGCGGAGGTTACAGAGATAGGGAGGAGTGTAGGGGCTGGCGGAGGTTACAGAGATAGGGAGGAGTGTAGGGGCTGGAGGAGGTTACAGAGTTAGGGAGGAGTGTAGGGGCTGGAGGAGGATACAGTGATAGGGAGGGTGGTAGGGGCTGGAGGAGGTTACAGAAATAGGGAGGGGTGTAGGGGCTGGAGGAAGTTACAGAGATAGGGAGGAGTGTAGGGGCTGGATGAGGGTACAGAGATAGGGAGGAGTGTAAGGGCTGGAGGAGGTTACAGAGAGGGAGGAGTGTAGGGGCTGGAGGAGGTTACAGAGATAGGGAGGAGTGTAGGGTCTGGAGGAGGTTACAGTGATGGGGAGGAGTGTAGGTTCCGGAGGAAGTTACAGGGAGGAGTGTAGGGGCTGGAGGAGGTTACAGAGATAGGGAGGAGTGTAGGTTCCGGAGGAGGTTACAGTGATAGGGAGGAGTGTAGGGTCCGGAGGAGGTTACAGTGATAGGGAGGAGTGTAGGGGCTGGAGGAGGTTACAGTGATGGGGAGGAGTGTAGGGGCTGGAGGAGGTTACAGAGATAGGGAGGAGTGTAGGTTCCGGAGGAGGTTACAGTGATAGGGAGGAGTGTAGGGGCTGGAGGAGGTTACAGAGATAGGGAGGAGTGTAGGGGCTGGAGGAGGTTACAGAGATAGGGAGGAGTGTAGGGGCTGGAGGAGGTTACAGAGATAGGGAGGGTGGTAGGGGCTGGAGCAGGTTACAGAGATAGGGAGGAGTGTAGGTTCCGGAGGAGGTTACAGTGATAGGGAGGAGTGTAGGGTCCGGAGGAGGTTACAGTGATAGGGAGGAGTGTAGGTTCCGGAGGAGGTTACAGTGATAGGGAGGAGTGTAGGGTCCGGAGGAGGTTACAGTGATGGGGAGGAGTGTAGGGTCCGGAGGAGGTTACAGTGATAGGGAGGAGTGTAGGGTCCGGAGGAGGTTACAGTGATAGGGAGGAGTGTAGGGTCCGGAGGAGGTTACAGTGATAGGGAGGAGTGTAGGGTCCGGAGGAGGTTACAGTGATAGGGAGGAGTGTAGGGTCCGGAGGAGGTTACAGTGATAGGGAGGAGTGTAGGGTCCGGAGGAGGTTACAGTGATGGGGAGGAGTGTAGGGTCCGGAGGAGGTTACAGTGATAGGGATGAGTGTAGGGTCCGGAGGAGGTTACAGTGATAGGGAGGAGTGTAGGGTCCGGAGGAGGTTACAGTGATAGGGAGGAGTGTAGGGTCCGGAGGAGGTTACAGTGATAGGGAGGAGTGTAGGGTCCGGAGGAGGTTACAGTGATAGGGAGGAGTGTAGGGTCCGGAGGAGGTTACAGTGATGGGGAGGAGTGTAGGGTCCGGAGGAGGTTACAGTGATAGGGAGGAGTGGAGGGTCCGGAGGAGGTTACAGTGATAGGGAGGAGTGTAGGGTCCGGAGGAGGTTACAGTGATAGGGAGGAGTGTAGGGTCCGGAGGAGGTTACAGTGATAGGGAGGAGTGTAGGGTCCGGAGGAGGTTACAGTGATAGGGAGGAGTGTAGGGTCCGGAGGAGGTTACAGTGATAGGGAGGAGTGTAGGGTCCGGAGGAGGTTACAGTGATAGGGAGGAGTGTAGGGTCCGGAGGAGGTTACAGTGATAAAGAGGAGTGTAGGGTCCGGAGGAGGTTACAGTGATAGGGAGGAGTGTAGGGTCCGGAGGAGGTTACAGTGATAGGGAGGAGTGTAGGGTCCGGAGGAGGTTACAGTGATAGGGAGGAGTGTAGTGGCTGGAATGATTTGGAAACAACAAAGAGATATGGAAATATTTAGAAAGAAATCACTTAATTTAACCCCCCAAAAAAGGCCTTTGGTTTATTGATTTTTTACGGCTGATGTGTTTTGTCCTTTTCTGTCTCTTCACAGGGTATTACTGGAGCTTCAGGTCCTCTGGGACCCCCCGGACCCCCTGGCCTGCCTGTAAGTAAGAAACGAAGAGACTTTAAACAGGACAGTGATTGTCGGTGTTTCATGATCTGATATTGGCTCCAGGAGAGTGGGGAGAACTCCCCTGCTCTTCAAATTAGTGGCGTGGAATCTTTTACATCTGCACAAGAGGGTACACGAGGCCTTCGTTCAATGAAGATATTACAACTGTTATGAAAGGCTGAACAGGCTGGGGTTACTTTCTCTAGAAAAGAGAAGGCTGAGAGGTGACCTGATAGTGCTCTTTAAAATTAGAAAAGGTTTTTATAGGTTAAACATGAGATGATGATGTTTCCACTTGTGAGCAAAACCAGAACCAGAGGTTATAAATATAATACAATCACTAATACATTCAATTAGGGGGATTCAGGAGAAACTCCTTTCCCCAGAGAGTGGTGAGAATGTGGAACTCAATACCACAGGGAGTGGTTGAGGTGAATAGTATCGATACATTTCAGGGGAAGCTGGATAAACACATGAGGGAGAAAGGAATAGAAGGATATGCTGGGAGGATGAGAGGTAGAGGAGTGGGAGGAGGCTCGTGTGGAGCATAAACACCAGCATGGAGCAGATGGGCCAAATGGCCTGTTTCTGTGCTGCACATTCTATGTAGTTCTGTGTTTGGAAATCAGGATTTTTTTCATCAATTCTGGAATATTTCCTGAAGAATTGGGGCCAATTGCTAAAAATAAAATATTGCAGCATAATACTTCACTGAACAGCGATTGAATCAGTTATTCTAACTGTATAATAAGTGTGTGTGAATCTCAGTCTGTGAACTGTCTCAGCTCTGAGATGTTTCTGACCTCTGTTTGTTTGTTTGATTGCAGGGTCCACTGGGTCCAAAGGGTTCGAAAGGTTCGACGGTACGTGACAACATGCTTTCCAGTTTTCTTTCTCTCCTCTCCTCCAAAATCATGTGTGTGTTTTCTGCGCATACCTCATGTTGCTAAGTCTTCATCTGTCTGTGTTTGGTTGCAGGGTCCTGCTGGTCAGAAGGGTGATACTGGTTTCATTGGAGTTCCTGGACCTCCTGTAAGTATCAGCGTGACTGGAAAATAGTGATGGATGACCGTTTGTTCAGTAGGATTTCAGAAAAAATTGAAAGGACTTGCATTTTTAGAATGCTCTTCATAACCTCAGGACATTTCAAAGAAGTGGTTTTGAGGTGTGGTCACTGTTGTAATGGAGTTATTTGATAAATGTTATATTGTCTGTAACTCAATCTTACTGCTAAAGATTTAAAGGACAGATGTTCAAAAATCAAATCACTTTGCCTATTCATAAATTTGTATTTGTTTACTGAGTTTAAGATTTGAATAATTTCTGATCTCAAGTCATGCCCTCAAAAATCTTATCCAGAACTTCTGAGAGCCAGCATGGAAACATTCATTACTGCATCTTGTCAACAGCTACCTGTTAATCTCTCCTCTTCAAGGAACACTGAAAGCTGCAAAGTTAAGTGTATGTGGATGGAGTGGGTCTGTTCCTGGATTAAGAGGTGAAAGTGACTGCCCTTGACATCAAGGCAGCATTTGACCAAGTATGACATCAAGGAGCCCGAGCTAAACCAGAGTCAATGGGAATCAGGGGTAAAATTCTCCACTGGTTGGAGTCACACTAGCACAAAGTCAGATGGTTATGGTTGTTGGAGGTCAATCATCTCAGCTCCAGGACATCACTGCAGGAGTTCCTCAGGGTAGTGTCCTCGGCCCAACCATCTTCAGCTGCTTCATCAATGACCTTCCTTCAGTCATAAGGTCAGAAGTGGGGATGTTCACTGATGATTGATTGTACAATGTTCAGCACCATTCGTGACTCCTCTGATATTGAAGCAGCCCATGTCCAGATGCAGCAAGACCTGGACAATATCCAGGCTTGGGCTGATAATTGGCAAGTAACATTTGCGGCACACAAGTGCCAGGCAATGACAACCTCAAACAAGACAGAATCTAATCACTTCCCCTTGACTTTCAATGGCATTACAATTGCTGAATCCCCCACTATCAACATCGTCTGGGCTACCATTGACCAGAAACTGAACTGGACCGGCCACAAGAACAGGTCAGAGGCTGGGAATTCTGCAGCAAGTAACTCACCTCCTGACTCCCCAAAGCCTGTCCACTATCTACAAGGCACAAGTCAGGAGTGTGATGGAATACTCTCCACTTGCCTGGATGTGTGCAGCTCCAACAACACTCAAGAAGCTCAATACCATCCAGGACAAAGCAGCCCGCTTGATTGGCACCCCATCCACAAACATTCACTCCCTCCAGCACTGACGCAGTGGCAGCAGTGTGTACCATCTACAAGATGCACTGCAGCAACGCACCAAGGCTCCTTAGACAGCACCTTCCAAATCCGTGACCTCTACCAACTAGAAGGACAAAGGCAGCGAATGCATGGGAACACCACCATCTGCAAGTTCCCCTCCAAGTCACACACCATCCTGACTTGGAACTATATCACTGTTCCTTCACTGTCGCTGAGTCAAAATCCTGGAACTCCCTTCCTAACAGCACTGTGGGTGTACCTAGCCCACATGGACTGCAGCAGTTCAAGAAGGCAGCTCACCACCACCATCTTAAGGGCAATTAGGGATGGGCAATAAATTCTGACTGAGCCAGCGACGACCACATCCCATGAACGAATAAAAAAAACCTAGAGAATGTGAGTTCAAATCCCACCATGTTTGAGAATTTTAATTTGGTTTAAAAATTCTGGAAATAAAAATTCTGCTCTCAATAAAAGTGACCGTGAAGCTGTCGGATTGTCGTAAAACGCTATCTGGTTCACTAATGTCCTTTAGGAAAGGAAATCTGCCATTCATACCTGGTCTGGCCTACATGTGACTCCAGACCCACAGCAATGTGGTTGACTATTGACTGCCCTCTGAAGTGGCCTAGCAAGCCACTCAGTCATATCAAACTGCAGGGCTACAAAGGATGGGGGTTAAACACCAGCCTTGCCAGCAACGCCCAGATTCCTCCTTAGTTACAACAGTTTCGACTGTCGGGAGGGCTCAACACCTACAGGGTGAAATGTTTCTGTCAGGTCACTGCTCGATCAAACTGTGAAACTCCCTTTCTGTTTCGTTAACCTTCATCCAAAACACCAAATGCTAGTTTGTCAACACAAAGCCAAAATAGAAACTATTCACTCTCATCATTTCAGGTAATTGGTAAAAGAACCAGAGGGGGAGATGAGGAGAATTTATTTTACACAGTGAGTTGTTGTGATCTGGAATGCGCTGCCTGAAAGGGCGGTGGAAGCAGATTCAATAATAACTTTCAAAAGGGAATTGGATAAATACTGGAAGGTGAGAAATTTGCAGGACTCTGGGGAAAGAGCAGGGAGAGTGGGACGAATAGGAAAAGTTCTTTCAAAGAGCCAGCACAGGCACGATGGGCTGAATGGAATCATTCTGTGCTGGATCATTCTATGATTCTAACTCACATTCTCAACATCCTGCTCTTTGGAGGAGCTATGCAGTCAATCCCACCATCCACCCCTTCTCTTTCCCCATCGCCCTGGGAATTTCCCCTGAGGGAGGGTTTAATTGTCTCACTGTTTTATTTGTCAATTTAAAGGGCCCACCAGGTGAGGTCATCCAGCCTCTGCCAATCCGATCACCGAAGAAGACACGAAGATCCTCTGATAGGATGCAGGCTGACGAGAGGGACAATATCCTGGACTATGCTGATGGAATGGAGGATATTTTTGGCTCTCTTGACAACTTGAAAATGGAAGTAGATCACATGAAAAACCCAATGGGTACACAAACCAACCCAGCTCGTACCTGCAAGGACCTCCATCTCTGTCACCCAGACTTCCCAGACGGTAAGTGACAGCAAATTGGGAATAGGAGGAGGCCATTTAGCCCCTCAAGTCTGCTCCACCATTCAATTAGATCGCGGCTGATCCCAATGCTTCATATCCCTTGATCCCCTTATCCATCAAACATTTATTGATCTCAGTCTTGAAGGCTCTAATTGATCCCCAGCATCCACATCTCCCATTATGGGGGCGAGTGTTCCAGATTTCCACTCCTCTTTGTATGAAGAACTGCTTCCTGACGTCACCCCTTAATGGACTAACTCAAATGTGAAGGTTCTGCCCTCTTGTTCTGGACTCCGCCCCCCCCCCCCCCCCCCCCCCCCACCCCCCAGAGGAAATAATTTCTCTCTATTAACTCCTTTAACCATCTTAAACACTGATTAGGTCACCTTGCCATCTTTGATACTTGATTGACTACAAGCTTTGTGTATACAACTTGTCCATAAAATTTAGCCCTTTTAGCCCCAGTATCATTCTGGTGAATCTACACTGCACCCTCTCCAAGGTAGATATAAAAGGAACAGGTCCCTTTGGTATAAACTGTCAATTCTACACAATTCACTTGCAACAGCACTGCCAAAATTCCAATTGTCCAGCCTTTGTCCTTCAATTCATCCCACCATTTCTGTAGCTACCAATCTGCTCAATCACACCCTCACATCCACCTTCAGTGCCCAAGTACCCAATAGAAACATTACTCTCTCTCTCTCACCCTGGCCATTCCCCTGCTACAGCCCTCACCTCTGCTACTTAAGGTCCAAGGGATGCAGACTTGAACAGATATGGCAGACAACAATGGTACAGGGGTAGAAGCTGATTGGTGAGTAACTGGTAAATTATTCTACTTATTCTAATTGTAAAAAATAGTTTTTAAAGTTACGTTATGGCAGGTCAGCTCAGCCAAGTGGAATGTACGTCCTGTGGTGTGTGGAAAGTCACGGACACATCACTTGTCCTTGACGAACACATCTGCAGGAAGTGTCACCGGCTGCAGAAGCTTGAACTTCAGGTTTTGGAACTCGAGCGGTGGCTGGAATCAGTTGAAGGCAGCAGCACAGGTAGATAAGGTGGTTAGGAAGGCATATGGGAAACTTGCCTTTATTAGCCGAGGCATAGAATATAAGAGCAGGGAGGTTATGATGGAGCTGTATAAAATGCTAGTTAGGCCACAGCTGGAGTACTGTGTACAGTTCTGGTCACCACACTATAGGAAGGATGTGATTGCACTGGAGAGGGTGCAGAGGAGATTCACCAGGATGTTGCCTGGTCTGGAGCATTTCAGCTATGAAGAGAGACTGAAAAGGCTGGGGTTGTTTTCCTTGGAGCGGAGAAGGCTGAGGGGTACATGATTGAGGTCTGCAAAATTATGAGGGGCATTGATAGGATAGATAGGAAGAAATGTTTTCCCTTAGTGGAGGGGTCAATAACAAGGGGCATTGATTTAAGGTAAGGGGCAGGAGGTTTAGAGGGGATTTGAGGAAACATTTTTTCACTCGAGGGTGGTTGGAATCTGGAACACACTACCTGAAGGGGTGGTAGAGGCAGGAACCCTCACAACATTTAAGAAGTATTAAGATGAGCGCATGAAACACCATAGCTTACAAGGCTATGGGCCAAGTGCTGGAAAATGGGATCAGAATAAATAGGTGCTTGAAGGCCACACGGACACGATGGGCCGAAGGGCCTGTTTCTGTGCTGTTTTACTCTGTGGCTCTATGATGGATGCATTGGTGATCATCATCCAAAATTCTATAGATCCTGGAGCGGTTCCTGCAGATTGGAATGTCACCCCATTATTTAGGAAGGGAGGGAGAGAGCAAGCAGGGAATTACAGACCTGTTAGCCTTACATCAGTCATTGGGAAAATGTTAGAATCTATTCTAAAGGATGTGATAAATGGACACTTGGATAATAATGATCTGATTGGGCATAGTCAACATGGATTTATGAATGGGAAATCATGTTTGACGAACCTGTTGGAGTTTTTGAGGATGTTACTAACAGAATTGATAAAGGGGAGCTGGTGGACATGGTATACTTGGATTTTCAGAAGGCTTTTGATAAAGTCCCCCACAGGAGGTTGGTCAGCAAAATTAAAGCACATGGGATAGGAGGTAATATACTGGTGTGGATTAAGGATTGGTTAACAGGCAGGAAACAGAGAGTAGGAATAAACGGGTCATTCTCACATTGGCAGGCTGTGACTAGTGGGATGCTGCAGGAATCAGTGCTTGGGCCCCAGCTGTTCAGAATATATATCAACGCTTTGGCTGTGGGGACCAAATGTAATATTTCCAGGTTCGCGGATGACACAAAACTAGGTGGGAATGTGTGTTGTGAGGAAGATGCAAAGCGGCTTCAAGGGGATTTGGACAGACTTAGTGATTGGGCAAGAATGTGGCAGATGGAATATAATGTGGAAAATGTGAGGTTATCTACTTTGGTAGGAGGAATTGATGTGCAGAGTATTTCTTAGAGATTAGAACGTGTACCTGGGTGTCCTTGTCAATAAGTCACAGAAAGCTAACATGCAGGTGCAGCAAGCAATTAAGAAGGCTGATGGTATGTTAGCCTTTATCGCAAGAGGATTTGAGTACAGGAGTAGTGAAGTCTTGCTTCAATTGTATAGAACCTTGGTTAGACTGCACCTGGAGTACTGTGTGCAGTTTTGGTCCCCTTACCTTAGGAAGGATATTATTGCCATAGAGGGAGTGCAATGAAGGTTCACCAGACTTGTTCCCAGGATGGTGGGACTGTCCTATGAAGAGAGATTGGGGAAACTGGGTCTGTATTCTCTAGAGTTTTGAAGAATGAGAGGTGATCTCATTGAAACCTACAAAATACTGAAAGGGATAGACAGGGTAGATGCAGGTAAGATGTTTCCCCTGGTTGGGGAGTCTAGAACCAGGGGACACAGTTTCAAACTAAGGGGGAAGCCACTTAGAACCGAGATGAGGAAAAATTTATTTCCTTAGAAAGTTGTGAATCTTTGGAATTCTCTACCCCAGAGGGCTGTGGAAGCTCAGTCATTGAGTATGCTTAAAGCAGAGATTGACTGATTTCTAAATACCAATGATATAAAGGGATATGAGAATAATGTGGGAAAAAGGCATTGAAGTGGATGATCGTACTGAATGGTGGAGCAGGCTCGATGGGCTGAATGGCCTACTCCTGCTCCTATGTTCCTGTGCAACTGGTTTAGCCATTCACTGGGGGATCTGGCTGGCCCCCATAAAGCAGTATCAGGTCCTTCTCTCAGCTGCTGAAACTGTTCACAACTCCAGGATCAGACTGGAATGTAAACCATCTTCTTAAACCCCTCTCCCCATTCCCCTCCACCCTCACCTCCAATAATAAGTGCAAGGAACTCATGGACCTCTTTGTCACTAAGTTCAAGGCTATCTGATCAGCTGCCACATCCCTCACTTCCATTATCCCACCTTGCCAAACATCCTCTAATACCTCCCCCATGCGCAAGCCCTGAACTTGCATCATTCTCTAGTTTCTCTCCCATCTCCCCTCCTGCCCCCTCTGAGCTCATCTTGTCCAACGGACAACAATAATAATAGGGTAATTATATTAGGTGATTTCAACTTTCCCAACATTAATTGGGATAGTCATCGTGTTAAGGGCTTAGATGGAGTGAAGTTCTTAAAATCTACACAGGAGAACTTTTTAGCTCAATATGTAGAGGATCCAACAAGGGAGGGTGCAGTGCTGGACCTAATTCTGGGGAATGAAGCCGGGCAGGTGGTTGATGTGTTGGTGGGGGGACATTTTGGTGATAGCGACCACAACATGGTACAATTTAAGCTTGTTATGGAGAAAGAAATAGACAAGTTGCAAAAAAAGGTTTTGGATTGGGAGAGAGAGAATTTTAGTAAAATAAGGCAGGATCTGGCCAAGGTAGACTGGAAAGAGTTACTTGTTGGGAAATCTACAGAAGAGCAGTGGGGGGCATTCAAAAAGGAAATGGGGAGTGTACATGACCAACATGTTCCCTCGAGGGTAATAGGCAGGAGCAACAAGCCCAGAGAACCATGGATGACCAGAAACATTCAGGGTACGATGAGAAGGAAAAGAGAGGCTTTTAGCAAATACAAGGAGAGCAAATCAACGGAAGCATTAGTGGAGTACAGAAAGTGTAGGATGGAGCTTAAGAAAGCAATTAGGAGAGCAAAGAGAGGATATGAGAAAGCTCTGGCTGGTAAAAGTAGGGAAAATCCCAGGATATTCTATAAGTATATCAATGGGAAGAGGATAACCAGGGAAAGAGTAGGACCCATTAGGGACCAAGGGGGAAATTTGTGGGTGGAGCCAGAGGACATTGGTAGGGTGTTGAATGAATACTTCACATCTGTCTTCACCCAAGAGAATGAGGAAGTAGATATGGAACTTAGAGAGAGAGACTGTGAGGTTCTTGAGCAAATTGTCAGAGGGAGTGACAAGGTATTGGAGGTTTTGGAAGGCTTAAAGGTGGACAAATCTCCAGGTCTGGACGATTTGTGTCCCAGGATGCTGTGGGAGGCAAGGGTGGAGATTGCAGGGGCTCTGACCCAAATTTTTAATTCCTCTCTGGCCACGGGGGAGGTGCCAGAGGACTGGAGAACAGCTAATGTGGTCCCACTATTTAAGAAAGGTTGTAGAGATAAGCCAGGGAACTGCAGACCAGTGAGTCTCATGTCAGTGGTAGGGAAACTATCGGAGAAAATTCTGAAGGAGAGAATCAATCTCCACTTGGAGAGGGAAAATTTGATTAGGAATAGTCAGCATGGCTTTGTCAGAGGGAGGTCATGCCTAACCAATTTGATTGAATTTTTTGAGCATGTGACCAGGTGTGTAGATGAGGGTAGTGCAGTTGATGTAGTTTACATGGATTTCAGCAAAGCCTTTGACAAGGACCCACATGGGAGACCTATCAAGAAAGCAAATGCACATGGGAGACAAGGTAACTTGAGAAGGTGGATTCAAAATTGGCTTCGCGGTAGGAGACAGAGAGTGATGACAGACGGCTGTTTTAGTGACTGGAAGCCAGTGTCCAGTGGCGTATCACAGGGATCTGTGCTGGGTCCCCTATTGTTTGTCATTTATATAAACGACATAGATGACTATGTCAGGGGTAGGATCAGTAAGTTCGCGGATGACACAAAGATTGGCCGAGTGGTTAACAGTGAGGTGGAGTGTCTTAGGTTACAGGAAGATATAGACGGGATGGTCAAATGGGCAGAAAAGTGGCAGATGGAATTTAACGCTGAAAAGTGTGAGGTGATACACTTTGGAAGGAGTAATGTGATACAGAAGTATTCAATGAATGGCCTGACACTGGGAAGTTCCGAGGAACAAAGGGACCTTGGCGTGTTTGTCCATAGATCTCTGAAGGCAGAAGGGCAGGTTAATAGGGTGGTGAAAAAGGCATATGGGACACTTGCCTTTATCAATCGAGGCATAGATTACAAAAGCAGGGAGGTCATGTTGGAGTTGCATAGAACTTTGGTAAGGCCACAGCTGGAGTACTGTGTGCAATTCTGGTCGCCACATTATAGGAAGGATGTTGTTGCATTGGAGGGGGTGCAGAGGCGATTCACCAGGATGTTGCCTGGGATGGAACATTTAAGCTATGAAGAGAGGTTGGATAGGCTTGGGTTGTTTTTGCTGGAGCAGGGAAGACTGAGGGGTGACCTGATCGAGGTGTACAAGATTATGAGGGGCATGGATAGGGAGCAGTTGTTCCCCTTAGTTGAAGGGTCAGTCACGAGGGGACACAAGTTTAAGGTGAGGGGCAGGAGGTTTATGGGGGATTTGAGGAAGAACTTTTTTACCCAGAGGGTGGTGATGGTCTGGAATGCCCTGCCTGGGAGGGTGGTCGAGGCAGGTTGCCTCACATCCTTTAAAAAGTACCTGGATGAGCACTTGGCACGTCACAACATTCAAGGCTATGGGCCAAGTGCTGGCAAATGGGATTAGGTCGACAGGTCAGGTGTTTTAATGCATCGGTGCAGACTCGATGGGCTGAAGGGCCTCTTCTGCACTGTATTATTCTGTGATTCTGTGACCCACCTCCTTCTCCCTCGACCCTATTCACACTTATCTGCTGATCACCTAACTTGGCCGCCTGGACCCCATATCGCTGATCTTGTTTACAGTTCTCACTCTTCAGATACTGTTCCTCTCTCCTTCGAATCAGCCATCATCACCCCTTTCCTCAAAAAAAAAGTCTTTGACCCTACAGTCCTTGCAAACTACCATACCATCTCCAACCTCACTATATCCTCTCCCAAAGAACAAAGAAAATTACAGCACAGGAACAGGCCCTTCGGCCCTCCAAGCCTGCGCCGATCCAGATCCTCTATCTAAACATGTCGCCTATTTTCTAAGGGTCTGTATCTCTTTGCTTCCTGCCCATTCATGTATCTGTCTAGATACATCTCAAAAGACGCCATCGTGCCCGCATCTACCACCTCCGCTGGCAACGCGTTCCAGGCACCCACCACCCTCTGTGTAAAGAACTTTCCACGCATATCCCCCCTAAACTGTTCCCCTTTCACTTTGAACTCGTGTCCTCTAGTAATTGAATCCCCCACTCTGGGAAAAAGCTTCTTGCTATCCACCCTGTCTATACCTCTCATGATTTTGTACACCTCAATCAGGTCCCCCCTCAACCTCCGTCTTTCTAATGAAAGTAATCCTAATCTACTCAACCTCTCTTCATAGCTAGCGCCCTCCATACCAGGCAACATCCTGGTGAACCTCCTCTGCACCCTCTCCAAAGCATCCACATCCTTTTGGTAATGTGGCGACCAGAACTGCACGCAGTATTCCAAATGTGGCCGAACCAAAGTCTTATACAACTGTAACATGACCTGCCAACGCTTGTACTCAATACCCCGTCCGATGAAGGAAAGCATGCCGTATGCCTTCTTGACCACTCTATTGACCTGCGTTGCCACCTTCAGGGAACAATGGACCTGAACACCCAAATCTCTCTGGACATCAATTTTCCCCAGGACTTTTCCATTTACTGTCTCGTTCACTCTTGAATTGGATCTTCCAAAATGCATCACCTCGCATTTGCCCTGATTGAACTGCGGATTGAACTGCCCTGATTGAACTGAAGTCCGGACCTGCGGACTTGTCCACCTTAATGGCCTTTAGAAGACCCAACACTTCCTCCCTCCTTATGCCGAGTTGACCTAGAGTAATCAAACATCTGTCCCTAACCTCAACATCCGTCATGTCCCTCTCCTCGGTGAATACCGATGCAAAGTACTCGTTTAGAATCTCACCCATTTTCTCTGACTCCCCACATAATTTTCCTCCTTTGTCCTTGAGTGGGCCAATCCTTTCTCTAGTTACCCTCTTGCTCCTTATATATGAATAAAATGCTTTGGGATTTTCTTTAACCCTGTTTGCTAAAGATATTTCATGACCCCTTTTCGCCCTCTTAATTCCTCGTTTCAGATTGGTCCTACATTCCCGATATTCTTTCAAAGCTTCGTCTTTCTTCAGCCTCCTAGACCTTATGTATGCTTCCTTTTTCCTCTTAGCTAGTCTCACGGTTTCACCTGTCATCCATGGTTCCCTAATCTTGCCATTTCTATCCCTCATTTTCACAGGAACATGTCTCTCCACGCTAATCAACCTCTCTTTAAAAGCCTCCCACATATCAAATGTGGATTTACCTTCAAACAGCTGCTCCCAATCTACATTCCCCAGCTCCTGCCGAATTTTGGTATAGTTGGCCTTCCCCCAATTTAGCACTCTTCCTTTCGGACCACTCTCGTCTTTGTCCATGAGTATTCTAAAACTTCCAGAATTGTGATCACTATTCCCAAAGTAGTCCCCTACTGAAACTTCAACCACCTGGCCGGGCTCATTCCCCAACACCAGGTCCAGTATGGCCCCTTCCCGAGTTGGACTATTTACATACTGCTTTAGAAAACCCTCCTGGATGCTCCTTACAAATTCTGCTCCATCTAGACCTCTAACACTGAGTGAATCCCAGTCAATGTTGGGAAAATTAAAATCTCCTATCACCACCACCCTGTTGCTCCTACATCTTTCCATAATCTGTTTACATATTTGTACCTCTATCTCACGCTCGCTGTTGGGAGGCCTGTAGCACAGCCCCAACATTGTTAACGCACCCTTCCTATTTCTGAGTTCTGCCCATATTGCCTCACTGCTCGAGTCCTCCATAGTGCCCTCCTTCAGCACAGCTGTGATATCCTCTTTGACCAGTAATGCAACTCCTCCATCCCTTTTACCTCCCTCTCTATCCCGCCTGAAGCATCGATATCCTGGGATATTTAGTTGCCAATCATGCCCTTCCCTCAACCAAGTCTCAGTAATAGCAATAACATCATACTCCCAGGTACTAATCCAAGCCCTAAGTTCATCTGCCTTACCTACTACACTTCTTGCATTAAAACAAATGCACCTCAGACCACCAGTCCCTTTGCGTTCATCATCTGCTCCCTGTCTACTCTTTCCCTTAGTCACACTGACTTCATTATCTAGTTCCTTACAGGCTTTAGTTACTACTTCCTTACTGTCCACTGACGACCTCATTTGGTTCCCATCCCCCTGCCTATCCAAGAGTCGCTAAAATGTCCCTCATGTATCTGCTTCTACTACCACCGCTGGCAGTGCATTCCACGCACCCACCACTCTCTGTGTAAAGAACCTCCCTCTGACATCTCCCCGAAACCTTCCTCCAATCACCTGCCACTTCTTAGCCCAGCTCTGCATCCTGTCAATGCCCCGTTGCAACCTACAACAACCTTCCACACTATGCACAACTCCAGCAACCTTCGTGTCATCGGCAAACTTGCTAACCCAGCCTTCCACTTCCTCATCCAAGTCATTTATAAAAATCACAAAGAGCAGAGGTCCCAGAACAGATCCCTGCGGAACACCACTGGTCACCGAGCTCCAGGCTGAATACTTTCCATCTACTACCACCCTCTGTCTTCTATGGGCCAGCCAATTTTGTATCCAGACAGCCAACTTTCCCTGTATCCCATGCCTCCTTACTTTCTGAATGAGCCTACCATGGGGAACCTTATCAAACGCCTTGCTAAAATCGATATGCAACACATCCACTGCTCTTCCTTCATCAATGTGTTTTGTCACATCTTCAAAGAATTCAATAAGGATTGTGAGGCATGAACTGCCCCTCACAAAGCCATGCTGACTGTCTCTAATCAAACTATGCTTTTCCAAATAATCATAAATCCTGTCTCTCAGAATCCTCTCCAATAATTTGCCCACCACCGATGTAAGACTGACTGGTCTATAATTCCCAGGGTTATCCCTATTCCCTTTCTTGAACAAGGGAATAACATTTGCCACCCTCCAATCATCCGGTACTACTCCAGTGGACAGTGAGGACGCAAAGATCATCGCCAAAGGCGCAGCAATCTCTTCCCTCGCTTCCCTTAATATCCTTGGGTATATCCCGTCTGGCCCCGGGGACTTATCTGTCCTCATGTCTTTCAAAATTTCCAGCGCATCCTCCCTCTTAACATCAACCTGTTCGAGCATATCAGCCTGTTTCACGCTGTCCTCACAAACGACAAGATCCCTCTGACTAGTGAATACTGAAGCAAAGTATTCATTAAGGACCTCCCCTACCTCCTCCGACTCCAGGCACAAGTTCCCTCCATTATCCCTGATCGGCCCTACCCTCACTCTGGCCATCCTCTTGTTCCTCACATAGGTGTAGAACGCCTTGGGATTTTCCTTAATCCTACCCGCCAAGACTTTTTCATGTCCCCTTCTAGCTCTCCTAAGTCCATTCTTCAGTTCCTTCCTGGCTACCTTGTAACCCTCTAGAGCCCTGTCTGATCCTTGCTTCCTCAACCTTAAGTAAGCTTCCTTCTCCCTCTTGACTAGCTGTTCCACATCTCTTGTCATCCAAGGTTCCTTCACCCTACCATCCCTTCCTTTCCTCATCGGGACAAACCTATCCAGCAGTCGCAGCAAGTGCTCCCTAAACAACCTCCACATTTCTGTCGTGCATTTCCCTGAGAACATCTGTTCCCAATTTAAGCTCCTTAGTTCCTGCCTAATAGCATTGTAATTCCCCCTCCCCAAATTAAATATTTTCTCATCCCGTCTGCTCCTGTCCCTCTCCAGGGAGTTGTGATCACTATCACCGAAATGCTCTCCCACCGATTGATCTGCCACCTGGCCTGGTTCGTTGCCAAGCACCAAATCCAACATAGCCCCCCCGTCTAGTCGGCCTATCTGCATATTGAGTCAGGAAACCTTCCTGGACACACCTGACAAAAACTGCTCCATCCAAACTATTTGCACCAAGGAGGTTCCAATCAATATTAGGGAAGTTGAAGTCACCCATGACAACAACCCTGTTACTTCTGCACCTTTCCAAAATCTGCCTCCCAATCTGTTCCTCCGTGTCTCTATTGCTATTGGGGGGTCTATAGAAAACTCCCAATAAAGTGACTGCTCCTTTCCTGTTTCTGACTTCCACCCATACTGACTCAGTAGACAAACCCTCCTCGACGACCTCCCTTTCTGCAACAAAGAACAAAGAAAATTACAGAACAGGAACAGGCCCTTCGGCCCTCCAAGCCTGCGCCGATCCATATCCTCTATCTAAACATGTCGCCTATTTTCTAAGGGTCTGTATCTCTTTGCTTCCTGCCCAACTGTGATGCTATCCCTGATTAGCAATGCCACTCCCCCACCTCTTTTACCTCCTTCCCTATTCCTGTTGAAACATCTCAACCTCGGAACATCCAACATCCATTCCTGCCCCTGTGATATCCAAGTCTCCGTAATGGCCACAACATCGTCGCTCCAAGTACTGATCCATGCTCTAAGTTCATCACCCTTATTCCTGACACTTCTTGCATTAAAATAGACACACTTCAACCCATCATACTGGCTGCAACTTTGCCCTGTCAACTGTCTAACCTTCCTCGCAGACTCTCTGCACTCGGTATCTACCTGTTCAACAGCTACCCCATCCACTGATCCGTAGCTCCGGTTCCCATCCCCCTGCCAAACTAGTTGAAACCCTCCCGAAGAGCTCTAGCAAACCTCCCACCCAGGATATTGGTGCCCCTCCAGTTCAGATGCAACCCGTCCTTCTTGTACAGGTCCCACCTTCCCCAGAAGGTATCCCAATGATCCTCATATCTGAATCCCTCCCTCCTACACCAGCTCTGTAGCCACGTGTTCAGCTGCACTCGCTCCCTGTTTCTAGCCTCACTAGCACGTGGTACCGGTAACAATCCTGAGATTACTACACTGCTCGTCCTGCCTTTCAGCTTCCAACCTAACTCCCGATATTCGCATTTCAGGTCCTCATCCCTTTTCCTAGCTATGTCATTGGTACCGATATGTACCACGACCTCTGGCTGCTCCCCCTCCCCCTTAAGAATCCTGTGGACTCGATCCGAGACATCCCTGACCCTGGCACCCGGGAGGCAACATACCATCCGCGGGTCTCGTTCAAAGAACAAAGATAATTACAGCACAGGAACAGGCCCTTCGGCCCTCCAAGCCTGCGCAGATCCAGATCCTCTCTCTAAACATGTCGCCTATTTTCTAAGGTTCTGTATCTCTTTTCTTCCTGCCCATTCATGTATCTGTCTAGATACATCTTAAAAGACGCCATCGTGCCCGCATCTACCACCTCCGCTGGCAACGCGTTCCAGGCACCCACCACCCTCTGCGTAAAGAAATTTCCACGCATATCCCCCCTAAACTGTTCCCCTTTCACTTTGAACTCGTGTCCTCTAGTAATTGAATCCCCCACTCTGGGAAAAAGCCTCTTGCTATCCACCCTGTCTATACCTCTCATGATTTTGTACACCTCAATCAGGTCCCCCCTCAACCTCCGTCTTTCTAATGAAAATAATCCTAATCTACTCAACCTCTCTTCATAGCGAGCGCCCTCCATACCAGGCAACATCCTGGTGAACCTCCTCTGCACCCTCTCCAAAGCATCCACATCCTTTTGGTAATGTGGCGACCAGAACTGCACGCAGTATTCCAAATGTGGCCGAACCAAAGTCCTATACAACTGTAACATGACCTGCAACTCTTGTACTCAATACCCCGTCCGATGAAGGAAAGCATGCCGTATGCCTTCTTGACCACTCTATTTACCTGCGTTGCCACCTTCAGGGAACAGTGGACCTGAACACCCAAATCTCTCTGGACATCAATTTTCCCCAGGACTTTTCCATTTACTGTCTCGTTCACTCTTGAATTGGATCTTCCAAAATGCATCACCTCGCATTTGCCCTGATTGAACTCCATCTGCCATTTCTCTGCCCAACTCTCCAATCTATCTATATTCTTCTGTATTCTCTGACAGTCCCCTTCACTATCTGCTACTCCACCAATCTTAGTGTCGTCTGCAAACTTGCTAATCAGTCCACCTATACTTTCCTCCAAATCATTAATGTATATCACAAACAACAGTGGTCCCAGCACGGATCCCTGTGGAACACCACTGGTCACACGTCTCCATTTTGAGAAACTCCCTTCTGCTGCAACTCTCTGTCTCCTGTTGCCCAGCCAGTTCTTTATCCATCTAGCTAGTACACCTTGGACCCCATGCGCCTTCACTTTCTCCATCAGCCTGCCATGGGGAACCTTATCAAACGCCTTACTGAAGTCCATGTATTTGACATCGACAGCCCTTCCCTCATCAATCAACTTTGTCACTTCCTCAAAGAATTCTATTAAGTTGGTAAGACATGACCTTCCCTGCACAAAACCATGTTGCCTATCACTGATAAGCCCATTTTCTTCCAAATAGGAATAGATCCTATCCCTCAGTATCTTCTCCAGCAGCTTCCCTACCACTGACGTCAGGCTCACCGGTCTATAATTACCTGGATTATCCCTGCTACCCTTCTTAAACAAGGGGACAACATTAGCAATTCTCCAGTCCTCCGGGACCTCACCCGTGTTTAAGGATGCTGCAAAGATATCTGTTAAGGCCCCAGCTATTTCCTCTCTCGCTTCCCTCAGTAACCTGGGATAGATCCCATCCGGACCTGGGGACTTGTCCACCTTAATGCCCTTTAGAATACCCAACACTTCCTCCCTCCTTATGCCGACTTGACCTAGTGTAATCAAACATCTGTTCCTAACCTCAACATCCGTCATGTCCCTCTCATCGGTGAATACCGATGCAAAGTACTCGTTTAGAATCTCACCCATTTTCTCTGAGTCCAAGCATAACATTCCTCCTTTGTCCTTTAGTGGGCCAATCCTTTCTCTAGTTACCCTCTTGCTCCTTAGATATGAATAAAAGGCTTTGGGATTTTCTTTAACCCTGTTTGCTAAAGATATTTCATGACCCCTTTTAGCCCTCTTAATTCCTCGTTTCAGATTGGTCCTACATTCCCGATATTCTTTCAAAGCTTCGTCTTTCATCAGCCGCCTAGACCTTATGTATGCTTCCTTTTTCCTCTTAGCTAGTCTCACAATTTCACCTGTCATCCATGGTTCCCTAATCTTGCCATTTCTATCCCTCATTTTCACAGGAACATGTCTCTCCTGCACGCTAATCAACCTCTCTTTAAAAGCCTCCCACATATCACATGTGGATTTACCTTCAAACAGCTGCTCCCAATCTACATTCCCCAGCTCCTGCCGAATTTTGGTATAGTTGGCCTGCCCCCAATTTAGCACTCTTCCTTTAGGACCACTCTCGTCTTTGTCCATGAGTATTTTAAAGCTTACGGAATTGTGATCACTATTCCCAAAGTAGTCCCCTACTGAAACTTCAACAACCTGGCCGGGCTCATTCCCCAACACCAGGTCCAGTATGGCCCCTTCCCGAGTTGGGCTATTTACATACTGCTCTAGAAAACCCTCCTGGATGCTCCTTACAAATTCTGCTCCATCTAGACCTCTAACACTAAGTGAATCCCAGTCAATGTTGGGAAAATTAAAATCTCCTATCACCACCACCCTGTTGCTCCTACATCTTTCCATAATCTGTTTACATATTTGTACCTCTATCTCACGCTCGCTGTTGGGAGGCCTGTCGTACAGCCCCAACATTGTTACCGCACCCTTCCTATTTTTGAGTTCTGCCCATATTGCCTCACTGCTCGAGTCCTCCATAGTGCCCTCCTTCAGCACAGCTGTGATATCCTCTTTGACCAGTAATGCAACTCCTCCACCTCTTTTACCTCCCTCTCTATCCCGCCTGAAGCATCGATATCCTGGGATATTTAGTTGCCAATCGTGCCCTTCCCTCAACCAAGTCTCAGTAATAGCAATAACATCATACTCCCAGGTACTAATCCAAGCCCTAAGTTCATCTGCCTTACCTACTACACTTCTTGCATTAAAACAAATGCACCTCAGACCACCAGTCTCTTTGTGTTCATCATCTGCTCCCTGTCTACTCTTTCCCTTAGTCACACTGACTTCATTATCTAGTTCCTTACAGGCTTTTGTTACTACCTCCTTACTGTCAACTGACCTCCTCAATTGGTTCCCATCCCCCTGCCACATTAGTTTAAACCCTCCCCAACAGCGTTAGCAAAAGCACCCCCAAGGACATTGGTTCCAGTCCGGCCCAGGTGTAGACCGTCCAATTTGTAATAGTCCCACCTCCCCCACAACCGGTCCCAATGTCCCAAAAATCTGAACCCCTCCTTCCTGCACCATCTCTCAAGCCACGCATTCATCCTGACTATTCTTTCATTTTTACTCTGACTATCACGTGGCACTGGTAGCAATCCTGAGATTACTACCTCTGAGGTCCTACTTTTTAACTTGTGTCCTAACTCCCTAAACTCTGCTTGTAGGACCTCATCCCGTTTTTTACCTATATCATTGGTGCCTATGTGCACAACGACAACTGGCTGTTCACCCTCCCCCTTCAGAATGTTCTGCAGCCGATCTGAGACATCCCTGACCCGTGCACCTGGGAGGCAACATACCATTTGGGAGTCTCGTTTTCGACCACAGAACCGCCTATCTACTCCCCTTACAATCGAATCCCCTATGACTATAGCCCTTCCACTCTTTTTCCCGCCCTTCTGAACAGCAGAGCCAGCCACGGTGCCATGGACCTGGCTACTGCTGCCTTCCCCTGGTGAGCCATCTCCCTCAACAGTATCCAAAACGCTATACTTGTTTTGGAGGGAGATGACCGCAGGGGACTCCTGCGCTGCCTTCCTGCTCTTTCTCTGCCTTTTGGTCACCCATTCCCTTTCTCCCTCAGCAATCCTAATCTGTGGTGTGACCAATTCACTAAACGTGCTATCCACGACCTCCTCAGCATCGCGCATGTTCGCGACCAGAGAATCTCCTGTCTGTTCCTCTAACCATTGAATCTCCTATCACTATCGCTCTCCTATTCTCCCCCCTTCCCTTCTGAGCCACAGAGCCAGGCTCTGTGCCAGAGACCTGGCCACTGTGGCTTTCCTCTGATAGGTCCCCCCCCCAACCGTATCCAAAACGGTATACGTATTATTGAGGGGAACGGCCACAGGGGATCCCTGCACTGTGCGCCTCATCCCTTTCCCTCCCCTGACGGTCACCCAGCTACCTTTATCCTGTAACTTAGGTGTCACTACTTCCCTATAACTGCTCTCTATCACCCCCTCAGCCTCCTGAATGATCCGAAGTTCATCCAGCTCCTGCTCCAGTTCCCTAACGCGGTCTGCGAGGAGCTGGAGTTGGGTGCACTTCTCACAGGTGAAGTCAGCAGGGACACCAGTGGTGACCCTCACCTCCCACATCCTGCAAGAGGAGCCTGCAACTGCCCTAGCTTCCATCCCCTCCGCTCTAAATTGACAACAGAGATTTAAAAAAATAAAATAAAGGAAAACCTTGCCTTACCAAACCCTCCACACAAGAGTCCTTTTTTTTTTTGGTTGGAGGAGTCATCTCTGTCGTTTATATAAATGACGAACAATAGGGGACCCATAACAGATCCCTGTGATACGCCACTGGACATTGGCTTCCAGTCACTAAAACAGCCCTCTGTCATCACTCTCTGTCTTCTACAGCTAAGCCAATTTTGAATCCACCTTATCAAGTTACCCTGTATCCCATGTGCATTTGCTTTCTTGATAAGTCTCCCATGTGGGACCTTGTCAAAGGCTTTGCTGAAATCCATGTAAACTACATCAACTGCACTACCCTCATCTACACACCTGGTCACATGCTCAAAAAATTCAATTAAATTTGTTAGGCATGACCTCCCTCTGACAAAGCCATGCTGACTATTCCTAATCAAATTTTGCCTCTCCAAGTGGAGATAGATTCTCTCCTTCAGAATTTTCTCCAATAGTTTCCCTACCACTGACATGAGACTCACTGGTCTGCAGTTCCCTGGCTTATCTCTACAACCTTTCTTAAATAGTGGGACCACATTAGCTGTTCTCCAGTCCTCTGGCACCTCCCCCATGGCCAGAGAGGAATTAAAAATTAGGGTCAGAGTCCCTGCAATCTCCACCCTCGCCTCCCACAGCATCCTGGGACACAAATCGTCCGGACCTGGAGATTTGTCCACCTTTAAGCCTTCCAAAACCTCCAATACCTTGTCACTCCCTCTGACAATTTGCTCAAGAACCTCACAGTCTCTCTCTCTGAGTTCCATATCTACATCCTCATTCTCTTGGGTGAAGACAGATGTGAAGTATTCGTTCAACACCCTACCAACGTCCTCTGACTCCACCCACAGATTTCCCCCTTGGTCCCTAATGGGTTCTACTCTTTCCCTGGTTATCCTCTTCCCATTGATATACTTATAGAATATCTTGGGATTTTCCCTACTTTTACCAGCCAGAGCTTTCTCATATCCCCTCTTTGCTCTCCTAATTGCTTTCTTAAGCTCCATCCTACACTTTCTGTACTCCACTAATGCTTCCATTGATTTGCTCTCCTTGTATTTTCTAAAAGCATCTCTTTTCCTTTTCATCATACCCTGAATGTTTCTGGTCATCCATGGTTCTCTGGGATTGTTGCTCCTACCTATTACCCTAGAGGGAACATGTTGGGCATGTACGCTCCCCATTTCCTTTTTGAATGCCCCCCACTGCTCTTCTGTAGATTTCCCGACAAGTAACTCTTTCCAGTCTACCTTGGCCAGATCCTGCCTTATTTTACTAAAATTCTCTCTCCCCCAATCCAAAACCTTTTTTTGCAACTTGTCTATTTCTTTCTCCATAACAAGCTTAAATTGTACCATGTTGTGGTCGCTATCACCAAAATGTCCCCCCACCAACACATCAACCACCTGTCCGTGTTGTGTGGCACTATCACCGTGCTCAATGGGATAGATTTCGAACAGATCTAGTAACTCAAAACTGGACATCCATGAGGCGCTGTGGACCATCAGCAGCAGCAGAATTGTATTCAACCACAATCTGTAACCTCATGGCCTGGCATATCTCCCACTCTACCATTACCATCAAGCTGGGGGACTAACCCTGGTTCAAAGAGTGTAGGAGGGCATGCAGGGAGCATACCTAAACATGAGGCGTCAGTCTGATGAAGCTACAGCCCAGGACAACTTGCATGCCAAACAGCGGAAGCGGTATGCAATAGTCAGAGCTAAGCGATCCCACAACCAATGGATCAGATCAAATCTCTGCAGACCTACCGCATCCAGTTATGAATGGTGGTGGACGATTAAATAACTAACGGGAGGAGGAGGTGGCTCCACAAATATCCCCATCCTCAGTGATGGGGGAGCCCAGCACGTCAGTGCAAAAGACAAGACTGAAGCATTTGCAACAATCGTCAGCCAGATGTGTCGAGTGGATGATCCATCTCGGCCTCCTCCTGAGGGGCCCAGCATCACAGATGCCAGACTTCAGCCAATCTGATTCACTCCAAGTGATCTCAAGAAACGACTGAAGGCACTGGATACTGCAGATCGAAAGGCCCTGACAACATTCCGGCAATAGTACTGAAGACCTGTGCTCTAGAACTAGCTGCACACCTAGCCAAACTGTTCCAATACAGCTACGACAGTGGCATCTACCCGACAATGTGGAAAATTGCCCAGGTATGTCCTTTGCACAAAATGTAGGACAAATCCAACCTGGCCAATTACCGCACAATCAGTCTACTTTCAATCATCAGCAAAGTGATGGAAGAGGTTGTTGACAGTGCTATCAAGCAGCCCTTGCTCAGCAATAACCTACTTACTGATGCTCAGTTTGGGTTCCACCAGGGCCACTCAGCTCCTGACCTCATTACGGCCTTGGTCCAAACATGGACAAAAGAGCTGAACTCCTGAGGTGAGGTGAGAGTGACTGCCCTTGACATCAAGGCAGCATTTGACCGAGTATGGCATCAAGGAACCCTAGAAAAATTGAAGTCATTGGGAATCAGGGGGAAAATTCTCCGTTGGTTGGAGCCGTACCTAGCACAAAGGAAGATGGTTGTGGTTGTTGGAGGTCAATCATCTCAGCTCCAAGACATCACTGCAGGAATACCTCAGGGTAGTGTCCTAGGCCCAACCACCTTCAGCTGCTTCATCAATGACCTTCCTTCAATCACAAGGTCAGAAGTGGGGATGTTCGCTCATGATTGCACAATGTTCAGCACCATTCGTGACTCCTCAGATACTGAAGCAGGCAGAGTCCAGATGCAGCAAGACCTGGACCACATCTAGGCTTGGGCTGATAAGTGGCAAGTCGCAGTCATGCCACACAAGTTCCAGGCAATGATCACCTCCAACAAAAAAGAATCTAACCATCTCCCCTTGATGTTCAATGGCATTACCATCGCTGAATCCCCCACTATCAACATCCTGAGGGTTACCATTGACCAGAAACTGAACTGGACCAGCCACAAAATACCGTGGCTACAAGAGCAGGTCAGAGGCTAGGAATCCTGAGGTGCGTAACTCACCTCCTGACTCCCCAAAGCCTGTCCACCATCGACAAGGCACAAGTCAGGAGTATGATGGAATACTCTCCACTTGCCTGGATGGGTGCGGCTCCAACAACATTCAAGAAGCTCGATACCATCCAGGACAAAGCAGCCTATTTGATTGGCATCCCATCCACAAACATTCACTGCCTCCACCACCGATGCACAGTGGCAGCAGTGTGTACCATCTACAAGATGCACTGTAGCAACGCACCAAGGCTCCTTAGACAGCACTTTCCAAACCCGCGACCTCTACCACCTAGAAGGACAAGGGCAACAAATTCATGAGAACACCATCACCTGCAAGCTCCCCTTGAAGTCACACATCATCCTGACTTGGAACTGTATCGCCTTTCCTTCACTGTCGCTGGGACAAAATCCTGGAACTCCCTTCCTAACAGCACTGTGGGTGTACCTACCTCCCATGGACTGCAGCAGTTCAAGAAGGCAGCTCACCACCACCTTCTCAAGGGCAATTAGCAATGGGCAATAAATGCTGGCTTGGCCAGGGACGCCCACATCCCATGAATGAATAAAAGAGAAAACACTGACTCTTGGGGAACTCCACTCCAAACCTTCCTCCAATCCAAAAAAACATCCATCAACCACCACTCTTTGTTTCCAATTTTGTAACCATATTGCTACTGTCCCTTTTAATTTTGCTCACAAGTCTGTTGAGTGGCACTTTATCAAATGTTTTTTGGAAGTCCATGTACACCACATCAACAGCATTGCCCTCAGCAACTTCTTTGTTGCCTCATCAACAAACTCCAGCAAGTTAGAAATCCAGGAAATTATAAGCCGGTGAGCCTTACGTCAGTGGTAGGGAAATTATTAGAGGATTCTTCGGGACAGGATTGACTCCCATTTGGAAACAAACGAACTTATTAGTGAGAGGCAGCATGGTTTTGTGAAGGGGAGGTTGTGTCTCACTAACTTGATTGAGTTTTTTGAGGAAGTGACTGATGATTGATGAAGGAAGGGCAGTGGATGTTATCTATATGGACTTCAGTAAAGCCTTTGACAAGGTCCCTCATGGCAGACTGGTACAAAAGGTGAAGTCACATGGGATCAGAGGCGAGCTGGCAAGATGGATGCAGAACTGGCTCTGTCATAGAAGACAGAGGGTAGCAGTTGAAGGGTGCTTTTCTGAATGGAGGGATGTGCCTAGTGGTGTTCCGCAGGGATCACTGCTGGGACCTTTGCTGTTTGTAGTATATATAAACGATTTGGAGGAAAATGTAGCTGGTCTGATTAGTAAGTTTGCGGACGACACAAAGGTTGGTGGAGTTACGGATAATGATGAGGATTGTCAGAAGATACAGCAGGATATAGATCGGTTGGAGACTTGGGCGGAGAAATGGCAGATGGAGTTTAATCTGGACAAATGTGAGGTAGTGCATTTTGGAAGGTCTAATGCAGTTGGGAAGTATACAGTAAATGGCAGAACCCTTAGGAGTATTGACAGGCAGAGAGATCTGGGCATACAGGTCCACAGGTCACTGAAAGTGGCAACGCAGGTGGATAAGGTAGTCAAGAAGGCATACGGCATGCTTGCCTTCATCGGTCGGGGCATAGAGTATAAAAATTGGCAAGTCATGCTGCAGCTGTACAGAACCTTAGTTATGCCACACTTAGAATATTGCGTGCAATTCTGGTCGCCACACTACCAGAAGGACATGGAGGCTTTGGAGAGGGTTCAGTAGAGGATTACCAGGATGTTGCCTGGTCTGGAGGGCATTAGCTATGAAGAGAGGTTGGATAAACTCGGATTGTTTTCACTGGAACGACGGAGGTGGAGGGGCAACATGATAGAGGTTTAAAAAGTTATGAGCGGCATGGACAGAGTGGATAGTCAGAAGCTTTTTCCCAGGGTGGAAGAGTCAGTTACTAGGGGACATAGGTTTAAGGTGCGAGGGGCAAAGTTTAGAGGGGATGTGCGAGGCAAGTTCTTTACACAGAGGGTGGTGAGTGCCTGGAACCTGCTGCCAGGGGAGGTGGTGGAAGCAGATACGATAGTGACGTTTAAGAGGCATCTTGACAAATACATGAATAGGATGGGAATAGAGGGATACGGACCCCAGAAGTGCAGAGGGTTTTAGTTTGGACAGGCATCAAGATCGGCGCAGGCTTGGAGGGCCGAATGGCCTGTTCCTGTGCTCTACTGTTCTCTGTTCTTTGTTCTTATTCTAATCCCATTTTCCAGCACTTGGCCCGGAGCCTTGTATGCTATGGCGTTTCAAGTGCTCATCTAAATACTTCTTAAATGTTGTGAAGGTTCCTGCCTCTACCACCTCTTCAGGCAGTGTGTTCCAGATTCCAACCACCCTCTGAGTGAAAATATTTTTCCTCAAATCCCTTCTAAACCTCCTGCCCCTTACCTTAAATCTATGCCCCCTGGTTCTTGACCCCTCCGCTAAGGGAAAAAGTTTCTTCCTATCTAACCTATCAATGCCCCTCATAATCTTGTACACCTCAACCATGTCCCACCTCAACCTTCTCTGCTCCAAAGAAAACAACCCTAGCCTGTTCATTCTCTCTTCATAGCTGAAATGCTCCAGTCTTTACATCCTTTTTTGAACAAGGGTGTAATATTTACAATTCTCCAGTCCTCTGGCACCACCCCCAAGTCTAAGTAAGACTGGAAAATTATGGCCAGTTCCTCTGCGATTTCCACCCTCACTTCATTAAGTATCCCTGGATGCATCTCATCCAGTCCTGGTGCTTTATCAACTTTAACTATATACAGCGTATCTAATACTTCCTCCTTATCAATTTTAAACCCTTCAAGTGTCTGAAATACCTCCTATTTTAATGTGCCTGGGTTGCATCTTCTTTCTTGGTAAAGACAGATACAAAATATTCATTTAATACCTGAGCTATGCCCTCTGCCTCCATGTGTAAATCCCCTTTATGGTCCCGAATCAGTCCCACTCCTCCTTTTACCACACTCTTACTATTTATATGTCTATAGAAAACATTGGGATTTGTGTTTCTGTTAACTGCCAGTCTCTTTTCATACTCTCTCTTTGCTTTTATTTGTTTTTTCACATCCCCTCTGCTCCTACTCCTACTCCTGCTCCTAATTTGTATGTTCGTATGCTCTGAACCTTCTATCTTTTGCCTGGTTCTCGGTTGTGTTATCCACCATCATGTTATCCGTCATAAGCACACTTTTTCTTCTTCACCTTAATCTCTATCTTATTCATCATCCAGGGAGACCGTGCCTGAACTGTCCATTCTTTAAAGGCAGCCCATTGTTCAGTTGCCATTTTGCCTGCCAACCTTTGATTCCAATTTATTTGGGTCAGATCTATTCTTTCCTCATTGAAGTTGGCTTTCTCCAGTTAATTATTCTTACGCTGGATTGTTCTTTGTCCTTTTCTATAGTCAGCCTAAACCTTATGATACAATGATCTCTGTCCCCTAAATGTTCTCCTGACACTGATCCACTTGGCCCATCTCATTCCCAAGAACCAGGTCTAGCAGTGCCTCCTTTCTCATTGGACTAGCAACATACTGCTGTAGAAAATTTTCCTGAACACACTCTAGGAACTCTTGCCTCTCACTGCCCTTTACACTACTATTATCCCAAAGCTACTAAGTATCATCACCTCATTCCATGACAATATGAAAGGCACAATTCAACATGGTGGCTCCTCATCAGAGCCCTTTCCTATCCTGAGTGGTGTGAAACAGGGCTGTGTTCTCGCACCCACACTTTTTGGGATTTTCTTCTCCCTGCTGCTTTCACATGCGTTCAAATCCTCTGAAGAAGGAATTTTCCTCCACACAAGATCAGGGGGCAGGTTGTTCAACCTTGCCCGTCTAAGAGCGAAGTCCAAAGTACGGAAAGTCCTCATCAGAGAACTCCTCTTTGCTGACGATGCTGCTTTAACATCTCACACTGAAGAATGCCTGCAGAGTCTCATCGACAGGTTTGCGTCTGCCTGCAATGAATTTGGCCTAACCATCAGCCTCAAGAAAACGAACATCATGGGGCAGGATGTCAGAAATGCTCCATCCATCAATATTGGCGACCACGCTCTGGAAGTGGTTCAAGAGTTCACCTACCTAGGCTCAACTATCACCAGTAACCTGTCTCTAGATGCAGAAATCAACAAGCGCATGGGTAAGGCTTCCACTGCTATGTCCAGACTGGCCAAGAGAGTGTGGGAAAATGGCGCACTGACACGGAACACAAAAGTCCGAGTGTATCAGGCCTGTGTCCTCAGTACCTTGCTCTACGGCAGCGAGGCCTGGACAACGTATGCCAGCCAAGAGCGACGTCTCAATTCATTCCATCTTCGCTGCCTTCGGAGAATACTTGGCATCAGGTGGCAGGACTATATCTCCAACACAGAAGTCCTTGAAGCGGCCAACACCCCCAGCTTATACACACTACTGAGTCAGCAGCGCTTGAGATGGCTTGGCCATGTGAGCCGCATGGAAGATGGCAGGATCCCCAAAGACACATTGTACAGCGAGCTCGCCACTGGTATCAGACCCACCGGCCGTCCATGTCTCCGTTATAAAGACGTCTGCAAACGCGACATGAAATCGTGTGACATTGATCACAAGTCGTGGGAGTCAGTTGCCAGCATTCGCCAGAGCTGGCGGGCAGCCATAAAGACAGGGCTAAATTGTGGCGAGTCGAAGAGACTTAGTAGTTGGCAGGAAAAAAGACAGAGGCGCAAGGGGAGAGCCAACTGTGCAACAGCCCCAACAAACAAATTTCTCTGCAGCACCTGTGGAAGAGCCTGTCACTCCAGAATTGGCCTTTATAGCCACTCCAGGCGCTGCTTCACAAACCACTGACCACCTCCAGGCGCGTATCCATTGTCTCTCGAGATAAGGAGGCCCAAAAGAAAAATCCCAGTCTATGTTTGGATAATTAAAATCCCTCATTCTAACTACCCGATAATTCTTGCACCTCACTATAATTTCCTGCAAATTTGTTCCTCCACATCCTTCCCGCTAGCTGGTGATTTATAGACAACACCGAGCAGTGTAACTGCACCTTTTTTGTTCCTTAGCTCTAACCAAATTGATTCTGTCCTCAACCCTCTGGGACATCCTTTTTCTCCAGCACTGCAATGCTCTCCTTAATACCGCCACCCCTCCCCCTTTTTTGCCTTTCCTGTCTTTCCTAAACACCTTGTATCCAGGAATATTTAACACTCAGTCCTGCCCTTCTTTGAGCCAGGTCTCTGTTATAGCCACAACATCATATTTCCACATGGCAATTTGTGCCAGTAACTCACCAAATATGAGATCATCATGAATAAATCCAATCTGGAATTCAGGAGAAACGTCTTTACCAAGGGAATTGTCACAATGTGAAACTCACAAGGAGGTGAATTGTATCGATACAATTCAGGAGATTGTAGATAAACATATGAGGAAGAAAGGAATAGAAGGATATACTGATTGGGTGAGATGAAGTGTGGGATGGGAGGAGGCTGTAATGGTGCATTAAAACCAGCATGGACCAGTTGGGCTGAATGGAATAATAGCAGGAAGTGCTGGAAATACTGAACAGGTCTGGTAGCATCTGCGGAGGAAAACAGAGTTAACGTTTCAGATCTGTGACCTTTCATCAGAATTCAGGCTGAATGACCTGTTTCTATGTTGGAATTTTTAAGTAATTCAGTGTACTGACCCTGCTGTGTGTTTCCAGAACATTCTGTTGTATTGACATAGTCTGTGCAGAGGAGGTAGATTCATTTTCCCAGTGTAAGAATGTGTATTTTTGCTTCTCTCTCTCCATCAGGTGAATACTGGATTGATCCTAACCAAGGATGTCACGGAGATTCCTTTAAGGTGTACTGCAATTTTACAAGTGGAGGGGAGACCTGCATCTACCCAGACAAGAAATCAGAAGGAGTGAGTAATGTACTGTCTCATGGAATCATACATACAACACAGAAGGAGGCCATTCGGCCCATCGTGTCTATGCTGGCTCTCTCAAAGAGCCATCCAGTTATTCCCACTCATATAGCATCAAAAAGTCATAGACATTATGGAACAGAAGGAGGTCATTTGCCCATCAAGCCCAGGCCGGTTCTCTGAAAAGCAATCCGGTCAGTCCCACTTACCCGCTCGATCCCCAACCCCAAGTTTATTGCCCTCAGTGCCCATCCAATTTCCTTTTGAAATCATTCATCGTCTCTGCTTCCACCATTCTCATCGGCAGCGAGTTCCAGGTCATTACCACTTACTGCATAAAAGGTTCTTCCTCACATTGCCACCCCCCCCCCACCCCCACCCACCGCCTCCACCTTAAATCTGTGTCCCCTCGTCCTTGTACCATCAGCTAATGGGAACAGCTTTACTTTGTCGACTTTTTCTAAGCCTGTCATAATCTTGTACACCTCGATCAAATCTCCCTTCAATCTCCTTCACTCCAAAGAAAACAATCTCAGCTTCTCTAAACTAACCTGTTAGTGAAAATCTCTCGTCCCTGGAAACATTCTGGCAAATCTCCTCTGCACCCTCTCAAGGACTCTTGCATTCTTCCTAAAGTGTGACCAGAACTGGATGCAATGCTCTGGTTGGGGCCTGCAGAGCTTTTTAAAGGTTCAAAGAACAAAGAACAGTACAGCACAGGAACAGGCCATTTGGCCCTCCAAGCCTGCACCGATCTTGATGCCTGCCTAAATTAAAACCTTCTGCACTTCCGGGGTCCGTATCCCTCTATTCCCATCCTATTCATGTATTTGTCAAGATGTCTCTTAAATGTCATTATCGTACCTGCTTCCACCACCTCCACCGGCAACAAGTTCCAGGCACTCACCACCCTCTGTGTAAAGAACTTGCCTCGCACATCCCCTCTAAACTTTGCCCCTCGCACCTTAAACCTATGTCCCCTAGTAACTGACTCTTCCACCCTGGGAAAAAGCTTCTGACTATCCACTCTGTCCATGCCGCTCATAACTTTGTAAACCTCTATCATGTCGCCCCTCCACCTCCGTCGTTCCAGTGAAAACAATCCGAGTTTATCCAACCTCTCTTCATAGCTAATGCCCTCCAAACCAGGCAACATCCTGGTAAACCTCTTCTGTACCCTCTCCAAAGCCTCCACGTCCTTCTGGTAGTGTGGCGACCAGAATTGCACGCAATATTCTAAGTGTGGCCTAACTAAAGTTCTGTACAGCTGCAGCATGACTTGCCAATTTTTATACTCTATGCCCCGACCGATGAAGGCAAGCATGCCGTATGCCTTCCTGACTACCTTATCCACCTGCGTTGCCACTTTCAGTGATCTGTGGACCTGTACGCCCAGATCTGTCTGCCTGTCAATACTCCTAAGGGTTCTGCCATTTACTGTATACTTCCCACCTGCATTAGACCTTCCAAAATGCATTACCTCACATTTGTCCGGATTAAACTCCATCTGCCATTTCTCCGCCCAAGTCTCCAACCGATCTATATCCTGCTGTATCCTCTGACAATCCTCATCACTGTCCGCAACTCCACCAACCTTTGTGTCATCCGCAAACTTACTAATCAGACCAGCTACATTTTCCTCCAAATCATTTATATATACTATAAAGAGCAAAGGTCCCAGCACTGATCCCTGCGGAATACCACTAGTCACATCCCTCCATTCAGAAAAGCACCCATCCACTGCTACCCTCTGTCTTCTATCACCGAGCCAGTTCTGTATCCATCCTGCCAGCTCCCCTCTGATCCCATGTGACTTCACCTTTTGTATCAGACTTCACCATTTGTATGAGGGACCTTGTCAAAGGCTTTACTGAAATCCATATAGATAACATCCACTGCCCTTCCTTCATCAATCATCTTCTTCACTTCCTCAAAAAATTCAATCAAATTAGTAAGACACGACCTCCCCTTCACAAAACCATGCTGCCTCTCGCTAATAAGTCCATTTGTTTCCAAATGGGAGGAAATCCTGTCCCGGATGAATCCTCTCTAATAATTTCCCAACCACTGACATGAGGTTCACCGGCCTATAATTTCCTGGATTATCCTTGCTATCCTTCTTAAACAAAGGAACAACATTGGCTATTCTCGAGTCGTCTGGGACCTCACCTGTAGCCAATGAGGATGCAAAGATTTCTGTCAAGGCCCCAGCAATTTGTTCCCTTGCCTCCCTCAGTATTCTGGGGTAGATCCCATCAGGCCCTGGGGACTTATCTACCTTAATGCTTTGCAAGACACCCAACACCTCCTCCTTTTTGATAATGAGATGACTGAGACTATTTACACTCCCTTCCCTAGGCTTATCATCCACCAAGTCCTTGTCCTTGGTGAATACTGATGCAAAGTACTAATTTAGTACCTCGCCCATTTCCTCTTGCTCCACACATAGATTCCCTTCTCTGTCCTTGAGTGCGCCAACCCTTTCCCTATTTACCCTCTTGCTCTTTTTATATACGTATAAAAAGCCTTGGGATTTTCCTTAATCCTGTTTGCCAATGTCTTCTCATAACCCCTTTTAGCCCTCCTGACTCCTTGCTTAAGTTCCTTCCTACTGTCTATATATTTCTCAAGGGATTCGTCTGTTCCTAGCCTTCCAGCCCTTACAAATGCTTCCTTTTTCTTTTTGACGAGGCTCACAATATCCTGCGTTATCCAAGGTTCCCGAAACTTGCCAAACTTATCCTTCTTCCTCACAGGAACATGCTGGTCCTGGATTCTAGTCAACTGACGTTTGAAAGACTCCCACATGTCATATGTTGATTTACCCACAAACAGCCGCCCCGAATCTAAATTCTTCAGTTCCTGCCTAATATTGTTATAATTAGCCTTCCCCCAATTTAGCACCTTCACCCGAGGACTACTCTTATCCTTATCCACAAGTACCTTAAAACTTATGGAATGATGGTCACTGTTCCAGAAATGCTCCCCGACTGAAACTTCGACCACCTGGCCGGGCTCATTCCCCAATACCAGGTCCAGTACGGCCCATGCCTAGTTGGACTATCTATGTATTGTTTCAAGAAGCCCTCCTAGATGCTCCTTACAAATTCTGCCCCATCCAAGCCCCTAGCACTAAGTGAGTCCCAGTCAATATAGGGGAAGTTAAAATCACCCACCACTACAACCCTGTTACCTTTACATCTTTCCAAAATCTGTCTACATATCCGCTCCTCTACCTCCCGCTGGCTGTTGGGAGGCCTATAGAAAACCCCCAACATCATGACTGCACCCTTCCTATTCCTGAGCTCCACCCATATTGCTTCACTGCATGACCCCTCCGAGGTGTCCTCCCGCAGTACAGCTCTGATATTCTCCTTAACCGGTAATGCAACTCCCCCACCCCTTTTACATCCCCTCTATCCAACCTGAAGCTTCTAAAGCCTGGAACATTTAGTTGCCAATCCTGTCCTTCCCTCAACCAAGTCTCTGTAACAGCAACAACATCATAGTTCCAAGTACTAATCCAAGCTCTAAGTTCATCTGCCTTACCTGTTATACTTCTTGCATTGAAACAAATGCACTTCAGACCAGCAGTCCCACTGTGCTCAACAACATCTCAGCATAACTTTCCTGCTTTTGTACTCAATACTTCTCTTTATGAAGCTCAAGATACGAGATGCTTTGCAAACTGCTCTCTCAATATGTCCTGCTAACTTCAAAGATCGATTCAAATATAAGGAGCAAGAGGGTAACTAGAGAAAGGATTGGCCCACTCAAGGACAAAGGAGGAAAGTTATGCGTGGAGTCAGAGAAAATGAGTGAGATTCTAAACGAGTACTTTGCATCGGTATTCACCGATGAGAGAGACATGAAGGATGTTGAGGTTAGGGACAGATGTTTGATTACTCTAGGTCAAGTCGGCATAAGGAGGGAGGAAGTGTTGGGTATTCTAAAAGGCATTAAGGTGGACAAGTCCCCAGGTCCGGATGGGATCTATCCCAGGTTACTGAGGGAAGCGAGAGAGGAAATAGCTGGGGCCTTAACAGATATCTTTGCAGCATCCTTAAACACGGGTGAGGTCCCGGAGGACTGGAGAATTGCTAATGTTGTCCCCTTGTTTAAGAAGGATAGCAGAGATAATCCAGGTAATTATAGACCGGTGAGCCTGACGTCAGTGGTAGGGAAGCTGCTGGAGAAGATACTGAGGGATAGGATCTATTCCCATTTGGAAGAAAATGGGCTTATCAGTGATAGGCAACATGGTTTTGTGCAGGGAAGGTCATGTCTTACCAACTTAATAGAATTTTTTGAGGAAGTGACAAAGTTGATTGATGAGGGAAGGGCTGTAGATGTCATATACATGGACTTCAGTAAGGCGTTTGATAAGGTTCCCCATGGTAGGCTGATGGAGAAAGTGAAGTCGCATGGGGTCCAAGGTGTACTAGCTAGATGGATAAAGAACTGGCTGGGCAACAGGAGACAGAGAGTAGCAGTGGAAGGGAGTTTCTCAAAATGGAAACGTGTGACCAGTGGTGTTCCACAGGGATCCGTGCTGGGACCACTGTTGTTTGTGATATACATAAATGATTTGGAGGAAAGTATAGGTGGTCTGATTAGCAAGTTTGCAGACGACACTAAGATTGGTGGAGTAGCAGATAGTGAAGGGGACTGTCAGAGAATACAGCAGAATATAGATCGACTGGAGAGTTGGGCAGAGAAATGGCAGATGGAGTTCAATCAGGGCAAATGCGAGGTGATGCATTTTGGAAGATCCAATTCAAGAGTGAACTATACAGTAAATGGAAAGGTCCTGGGGAAAATTGATGTACAGAGAGATTTGGGTGTTCAGGTCCATTGTTCCCTGAAGGTGGCAACGCAGGTAAATAGAGTGGTCAAGAAGGCATACGGCATGCTTTCCTTCATCGGACGGGGTATTGAGTACAAGAGTTGGCAGATCATGTTACAGTTGTATAAGACTTTGGTTCGGCCACATTTGGAATACTGCGTACAGTTCTGGTCGCCACATTACCAAAAGGATGTGGATGCTTTGGAGAGGGTGCAGAGGAGGTTCACCAGGATGTTGCCTGGTATGGAGGGCGCTAGCTATGAAGAGAGGTTGAGCAGATTAGGATTATTTTCATTAGAAAGACGGAGGTTGAGGGGGGACCTGATTGAGGTGTACAAAATCATGAGAGGTATAGACAGGGTGGATAGCAAGAAGCTTTTTCCCAGAGTGGGGGATTCAATTACTAGGGGTCACGAGTTCAAAGTGAGAGGGGAAAAGTTTAGGGGGGATATGCGTGGAAAGTTCTTTACGCAGAGGGTGGTGGGTGCCTGGAACGCGTTGACAGCGGAGGCGGTAGACGCGGGCACGATAGCGTCTTTTAAGATGTATCCAGACAGATACATGAATGGGCAGGAAGCAAAGAAATACAGACCCTTAGAAAATAGGCAACATGTTTAGATAGAGGATCTGGATCGACGCAGGCTTGGAGGGCCGAAGGGCCTGTTCCTGTGCTGTAATTTTTCTTTGTTCTTTGTTCTTTGATGCATATGAACCCCCAGGTCCCTCGATCCTGTGCACTCTTAAGAACTCTGCCATTAAGTACATATTGCCACTTCTGCCAAAATGCATAACCTCACATTTAGAACATAGAACAGTACAACACAGTACAGGCCCTTCGGCCCACGATGTTGTGCCGAACCTTTAACCTACTCTAAGATCAAACTACCTACATACCCTTCATTCTACTATCATCCATGTACCTTTCCAAGAGTCGCTTAAATGTCCCTTATGTATCTGCTTCTACTACCACCGCTGGCAGTGCATTCCACGCACCCACCACTCTCTGTGTAAAGAACCTACCTCTGACATCTCCCCGAAACCTTCCTCCAATCACCTTAAAATTATGCCCCCTGGTGATAGCCCTTTCCGCCTTGGGAAAAAGTCTCTGGCTATCCACTCTATCTATGCCTCTCATCATCTTGTACCCCTCTATCAAGTCACCTCTCATCCTTCTTCGCTCCAATGAGAAAAGCCCTAGCTCCCTCAATCTTTCTTCATAAGACATGCCCTCCAGTCCAGGCAGCATCCTGGTAAATCTCCTCTGCACCCTCTCTAAAGCTTCCACATCCTTCCTATAATGAGGCGACCAGAACTGAACACAATATTCCAAGTGTGGTCTAACCAGGGCCTTATAGAGCTGCAGCATAACCTCGCGGCTCTTAAACTCAATCCCCCTGTTAATGAAAGCCAACACGCCATACGCCTTCTTAACAACCCTATCAACTTGGGTGGCAACTTTGAGCGATCTATGGACATGGACCCCAAGATCCCTCTGTTCCTCCACACTACCAAGAATCCTGTCTTTAAGCCTGTATTCTGCATTCAAATTCGACCTTCCAAAATGAATCACTTCACACCTTTCCAGGTAGAACTCCATCTGCCAGTTCTCAGCCCAGCTCTGCATCCTGTCAATGTCCCGTTGCAACCTACAACAGCCTTCCACACTATCCACAACTCCAGCAACCTTCGTGTCATCGGCAAACTTGCTAACCCAGCCTTCCACTTCCTCATCCAAGTCATTTATAAAAATCACAAAGAGCAGAGGTCCCAGAACAGATCCCTGCGGAACACCACTGGTTACCGAGCTCCAAGCTGAATACTTTCCATCTACTACCACCCTCTGTTTTCTATGGGCCAGCCAATTTTGTATCCAGACAGCCAACTTTCCCTGTATCCCATGCCTCCTTACTTTCTGAATGAGCCTACCATGGGGAACCTTATCAAACGCCTTGCTAAAATCCATATACACCACATCCACTGCTCTTCCTTCATCAATGTTTTTTGTCACATCTTCAAAGAATTCAATAAGGCTTGTGAGGCATGCTGCCCCTCACAAAGCCATGCTGACTGTCTCTAATCAAACTATGCTTTTCCAAATAATCATAAATCCTGTCTCTCAGAATCCTCTCCAATAATTTGCCCACTACCGACGTAAGACTGACTGGTCTATAATTCCCAGGGTTATCCCTGTTCCCTTTCTTGAACAAGGGAATAACATTTGCCACCCTCCAATCATCCGGTACTACTCCAGTTGACAGTGAGGACGCAAAGATCATCGTCAAAGGCGCGGCAATCTCTTCCCTCGCTTCCCTTAATATCCTTGGGTATATCCCGTCTGGCCCCGGGGACTTATCTATCCTCATGTCTTTCAAATTTTCCAGCACATCCTCCCTCTTAACATCAACCTGTTCGAGCATATCAGCCTGTTCCACGCTGTCCTCACAAACGACCAGGTCCCTCTCACTAGTGAATATTGAAGCTCAGTATTCATTAAGGACCTCCCCTACCTCCTCCGACTCCATGCACAAGTTCCCTCCACTATCCCTGATCGGCCCTACCCTCACTCTGGCCATCCTCTTGTTCCTCACATAAGTGTAGAACGCCTTGGGATTTTCCTTAATCCTACCCACCAAGACTTTTTCATGTCCCCTTCTAGCTCTCCTAAGTCCATTCTTCAGTTCCTTCCTGGCTACCTTGTAACCCTCTAGAGCCCTGTCTGATCCATGTTTCCTCAACCTTAAGTAAGCTTCCTTCTTCCTCTTGACTAGCTGTTCCACATCTCTTGTCATCCAAGGTTCCTTCACCCTACCATCCCTTCCTTGCCTCATCGGGACAAACCTATCCAGCAGTCGCAGCAAGTGCTCCCTAAACAACCTCCACATTTCTGTCGTGCATTTCCCTGAGAACATCTGTTCCCAATTTATGCTCCCCAGTTCCTGCCTAATAGCATTGTAATTCCCCCTCCCCCAATTAAATATTTTCCCATCCCGTCTGCTCCTGTCCTTGTCCATGACTATAGTCAAGGTCAGGGAGTTGTGATCACTATCACCGAAATGCTCTCCCACCGAGAAATCTGCCATCTGGCCTGGTTCGTTGCCAAGCACCAAATCCAACATAGCCTCCCCTCTAGTCGGCATATCTACATATTGAGTCAGGAAACCTTCCTGGACACACCTGACAAAAACTGCTCCATCCAAACTATTTGCACTAAGGAGGTTCCAATCAATATTAGGGAAGTTGAAGTCACCCATGACAACAACCCTGTTACTTCTGCACCTTTCCAAAATCTGCCTCCCAATCTGTTCCTCCGTGTCTCTGTTGCTATTGGGGGGTCTATAGAAAACTCCCAATAAAGTAACTGCTCCTTTCCTGTTTCTGACTTCCACCCATAATGACTCAGTAGACAAACCCTCCTCGATGACCTCCCTTTCTGCAGCTGTGATACTATTCCTGATTAGCAATGCCACTCCCCCACCTCTTTTACCTCCCTCCCTATTCCTTTTGAAACATCTAAACCCCGGAACATCCAACATCCATTCCTGCCCCTGTGATATCCAAGTCTCCGTAACGGCCACAACATCGTAGCTCCAAGTACTGATCCATGCTCTAAGTTCATCACCCTTATTCCTGACACTTCTTGCGTTAAAATAGACACACTTCAACCCATCATACTGGCTGCAACTTTGCTCTGTCAACTAACCTTCCTCACAGACTCTGCACTCGGTATCTGCCTGTTCAACAGCAATTTCTCTGTGTTAAATTCCACCTGCCACTTCCACCTTGCCATTCCTGTTGCAGTTGTTTTGTATCATCCTCACTATCTATCACACCTCCAAGTTTATTATTGTTGGCAAATTTTGAAATGTTACTCTCTATTCCAATATCCAAGTCATTTTTATATATCAAAAAAAGCAGTGACCCAGCACTGACCCTCGGGGAACACCACTGTCTACCATCCTCCAGTCAGAAAAACATCCATTTACCATGACTCGCTGTTTTCTGTCCTTGAGCCAATTTTTTTTATCCAAGTTGACACTGACCCTCCTATTCCAAGAGCCTCAATTTTGTTAAACAGCCTTTTATGTGGTACTTTCTCAAAGATTTTCTTATAATCTATATAGACAACATCCATTTCTTTCCAACAAAAACAGAAATGCTGGATTCACTCAGCAGGTCTGGCAGCATCTGTGGAAAGAGAAGCAGAGTTAACGTTTCGGGTCAGTGACCCTTAAGGGTCACTGACCCGAAACGTTAACTCTGCTTCTCTTTCCACAGATGCTGCCAGACCTGCTGAGTGAATCCAGCATTTCTTGTTTTTGTTTCAGATTTCCAGCATCCGCAGTATTTTGCTTTTATTATCCATTTCTTTCCCTTCATCAACCTTCTCTGTTACTTCATCAAACAATTCAGTTATGTTAGTCAAACGTGATTTGCCGTTTACAAATCCATGCTGGCTCTCCTTAATTAACTCAAACCTCTCCAAGTGCCTGTTGATTTTTTCCCTGATTATTGTTTCTAAAACTTTACCCACTACTGATGTTAAACTAACTGGCCTGTAGTTGCTAGGACTCTCCTTACACTCTTTCTTGACTAGGGCGTCACATTTGCCACTCTTCAATCCTCTGGCACCTCCCCCATTTCTAGGGAAGATTGGAAGATTATGGGAAGCCCTTCCATTATCTCCATCCCCACTTCCTTCAGCAACCTGGGACACAAGACCCTCCCCCCCCACCCCAACTTTATACGAACATATGAAATAGGAGCAGGAGTAGGCCATTTGGCCTGTCGAGCCTGCTCCGCCATTCAAAGAGGTCCTGGCTGATCATATACCTCTGTCATTTTACTCCACTCTCCCCATATCCCTTGATGTCGTTAGTATCCAGAAATGTATCGATTTCAGTCTTGAACATGATCAATGTTTGAGCTTCCACAGCCCTCTGGGGTAGAGAATGCCACAGATTCACCACCCTCTGAGTGAAGAAATTCCTCCCCATCTCAGTATGAAATGGCCTGCCCTTTATTCTGAGACTGTGTCTCCTGGTTCTAGACTCACCAACCAGAGGAAACATCCTATCTACATCTACCCTGTCATGCAGTGACAGAATTTTGTAAGTTACAATGAGATCAACTCTCATTCTTCGAAACTCTAGAGAATACTGGCCCAGTTTAGTTTAGTTTAGTTTAGAGATACAGCACTGAAACAGGCCCTTCGGCCCACCAAGTCTGTGCCGACCATCAACCACCCATTTAGACTCATCCTACACTAATTCCATATTCTTACCACATCCCCACCTGTCTTTATATTTCCCTACCACCTACCTATACTAGGGGCAATTTATAATGGCCAATTTACCTATCAACCTGCAAGTCTTTGGCATGTGGGAGGAAACCGGAGCACCCGGAGGAAACCCACGCAGACACAGGGAGAACTTGCAAACTCCACACAGGCAGTACTCAGAATTGAACCCGGGTCGCTGGAGCTGTGAGGCTGTGGTGCTAACCACTGTGCCACTGTGTTATTGAAAGCTCTCCTCATAAGATGATCCCTCCATCCCATATATGACAAGTATATACTTCCTTAGATAAGGAAACCAAAACTATACACACTACTCCAGGTGCATTCTCACCAAGGCTTTATACAATTGCAGCGAGGCATCTTTACTCCTGTGCTCAAATCTCCTTGCAATAAAGGCCAACATATCATTTGCCTTCCTAATTGCTTGCTGCACCTGCATACTAGCTTTTAGTGACTCATGAACAAGGACACCCAGGTCTCTTTGGACATTGACACTTCCCAACCTCTCACCATTTAAGAAATACTCTGCCTTTCTGTTCTTTCTACAAAGTGAATCACTTCACACTTATTCACATTATATTCCATCTACAATGTTCTTGCCCATTCACTTAGCCTGTCCAAATCCCCTTGAAACCTTCTCCTTGCATCCTCCTCACAACTTACATTCCCACCTAGTTTTGTATCATCAGCAAATTTGGAAATATTACAATTGGTCCCCCACATCCAAATCATTTATATAGTTTATGAACAGCTGTGACCCCAGCATTGATCCTTGCAGTACCCCACTAGTAACAGCCTGCCATCCTGAGAATGACCCATTTATTCCTACTCTCTGCTTTCTGTCTGTTAACCAATTCTCAATCCATAGCAGTATATTACCCCCAATTCCATGTGCTCTAATTTTGTTTCCTAATCTCCTGTGTGGGACCTTCTCAAAAGCCTTCTGAAAATCCAAATACACCATATCCACTGGTTCTCCCTTATCTATGCTACAAGTAACATAGAACATTACAGCGCAGTACAGGCCCTTCGGCCCTCGATGTTGCGCCGACCTGTGAAACCATCTGACCTACACTATTCCATTTTCATCCATATGTCTATCCAATGACCACTTAAATGCCCTTAAAGTTGGCGAGTCTACTACTGTTGCAGGCAGGGCGTTCCACGCCCCTACTACTCTCTGAGTAAAGAAACTACCTCTGACATCTGTCCTATATCTATCACCCCTCAACTTGAAGCTATGTCCCCTCGTGTTTGCCATCACCATCCGAGGAAAAAGACTCTCACTATCCACCCTATCTAACCCTCTGATTATCTTATATGTCTCTATTAAGTCACCTCTCCTCGTCCTTCTCTCTAACGAAAACAACCTCAAGTCCCTCAGCCTTTCCTCGTAAGACCTTCCCTCCATACCAGGCAACATCCTAGTAAATCTCCTCTGCACCCTTTCCATAGCTTCCACATCCTTCCTATAATGCGGTGACCAGAACTGCACGCAATACTCCAGGTGCGGCCGCACCAGAGTTCTGTACAGCTGCAGCATGACCTCGTGGCTCCGAAACTCGATCCCCCTACTAATAAAAGCTAACACACCATATGCCTTCTTAACAGCCCTATTAACCTGGGTGGCAACTTTCAGGGATTTATGTACCTGGACACCAAGATCTCTCTGCTCATCTACACTACCAAGAATCTTCCCATGAGCCCAGTACTCTGCATTCCTGTTACTCCTTCCAAAGTGAATCACCTCACACTTTTCCGCATTAAACTCCATTTGCCATCTCTCAGCCCAGCTCTGCAGCCTATCTATGTCCCTCTGTAACCTACAACATCCTTCGGCACTATCCACAACTCCACCGACCTTCGTGTCATCCGCAAATTTACTAACCCACCCTTCTACACCCTCATCCAGATCATTTATAAAAATGACAAACAGCAGTGGCCCCAAAACAGATCCTTGCGGTACACCACTAGTAACTAAACTCCAGGATGAACATTTGCCATCAACCACCACCCTCTGTCTTCTTTCAGCTAGCCAATTTCTGATCCAAAGCTCTAAATCACCTTCAACCCCATACTTCCGTATTTTCTGCAATAGCCTACCATGGGGAACCTTATCAAACGCCTTACTGAAATCCATATACACCACATCCACGGCTTTACCCTCATCCACCTGTTTGGTCACCTTCTCGAAAAACTCAATAAGGTTTGTGAGGCACGACCTACCCTTCACAAAATCGTGCTGACTATTGCTAATGAACTTATTCTTTTCAAGATGATTATAAATCCTGTCTCTTATAACCTTTTCCAACATTTTACCCACAACCGAAGTAAGGCTCACAGGTCTATAATTACCAGGGCTGTCTCTACTCCCCTTCTTGAACAAGGGGACAACATTTGCTATCCTCCAGTCTTCCGGCACTATTCCTGTCGACAATGACGACATAAAGATCAAGGTCAAAGGCTCTGCAATCTCCTCCCTGGCTTCCCAGAGAATCCTAGGATAAATCCCATCTGGCCCAGGGGACTTATCTATTTTCACACTTTCCAAAATTGCTAACACCTCCTCCTTGTGAACCTCAATCCCATCTAGCCTAGTAGTCTGTATCTCAGTATTCTCCTCGACAACATTTTCTTTCTCTACTGTAAATACTGACGAAAAATATTCATTTAACACTTCCCCTATCTCCTCTGATTCCACACACAACTTCCTACTACTATCCTTGATTGGCCCTAATCTAACTCTAGTCATTCTTTTATTCCTGATATACCTATAGAAAGCCTTAGGGTTTTCCTTGATCCTATCCGCCAATGACTTCTCGTGTCCTCTCCTCACTCTTCTTAGCTCTCCCTTTAGATCCTTCCTGGCTAGCTTGTAACTCTCAAGCGCCCTAACTGAGCCTTCACGTCTCATCCTAACATAAGCCTTCTTCTTCCTCTTGACAAGCACTTCAACTTCTTTAGTAAACCATGGCTCCCTCGCTCGACAACTTCCTCCCTGCCTGACAGGTACATACTTATCAAGGACACGCAGGAGCTGCTCCTTGAATAAGCTCCACATTTCGATTGTGCCCATCCCCTGCAGTTTCCTTCCCCATCCTACGCATCCTAAATCTTGCCTAATCGCATCATAATTTCCTTTCCCCCAGCTATAATTCTTGCCCTGCGGTATATACCTGTCCCTGCCCATCGCTGAGGTAAACCTAACCGAATTGTGATCACTATCACCAAAGTGCTCACCTACATCTAAATCTAACACCTCAAAAAACTCCAACAGGTTTCTCAAACACGATTTCCCTTTCACAAATCAATGTTGACTCTGCCCAATCATATCAATATTTTCCACGTGTCCAGTTATATCATCCGTTATAATAGATTCTAACATTTTCCTTACTACTGACATCAAACTAACAGGTCTGTAGTTCTCGGTTATCACTCTCGCTCCCTTCTTAAATAGTGAGATTACATTTGCTACTTTCCAGTCTCTCGGAACCCTTCCAGAATCTATAGAATTTTGAAAGATAACCATTAATGCATCCACTATCTCTATAACTACCTCCTTCAACACTCTAGGATGTAGCTCATCTGGTCCAGGGGATTTATCAACTTTCAATTCAATAAATTTTTCAAGTTCTTCCTCTTTATTGATACTAATTTCTTTGCCTCATTTTCATGAGTCCCTTGGTTCTCTAGTATTTCTGGGAGATTTTCTGTGTCTTCCTCCGTGAAGACAGACACAAAGTAATTGTTTAGTCTCTCAGCATTTCCTCACAACCACAAACTCTCCTGTCTCCACCTGTAATGGACCCACATTCGTCCTTGCTAATCTTTTCCTTTTCACATACCTAAAGAAGCTTTTACAATCCATCTTTATGTTTCTCGCTAGCTTGCATTCATATTCTTTTTTCCCTTTCTTTATCAGTTTCTTGGTCCTCCTTTGTTGGATTCTAAATTGCTCCCAATCCTCAGGTTTATCACTTTTTCTGACGGCCTTCTCAGCCACTTTGTTTGATCTTATGCAATCCTTAAGTTTCTTTGTTAGCCACGATTGATTCACCTTTCCTGTTGTAATTATCATCTTAGTCTCTCCATTGTTTGCGATTTGTTTTTACTTCACGAGGCTCTGATGGATGATATTTCAACCTTGTGTGTCAGTCATTACCACTCAGACTAATGCCTTGCACATCAATTAGGAGTGAGAATGAACTCAATCCAGTGTTGTTGGTTCGGAACTCTGGGTTCCTTCAGCCTGAATCCCTTCCTGTGACAGTCACTCTGAACATTTCCTGTCACAGTTCTCGCCTGGTTTCTAGTTCCCCGTGTTATCATCTGGATCAGAGTGTTGGAACACGGGCAAAGTTCTGGAGAAAAAAAATGATGAAATGTCAGAGTTGAGTTGGTTGAGAGAAATTGTGAAAGAAAAAAGGAAAACAAATAAAGACTTGCATTTCCATAGCACCTTTCACCACCTCAGGATGTCTCAAAGCGCTTTACAGCCAAGCTTTACTTTTGAAATGTGGTTACTGTTGGAATGTAGGAAACACAGCACATGAAGAGAGGTTGAGCAGATTAGGATTATTTTCATTAGAAAGACGGAGGTTGAGGGGGGACCTGATTGAGGTGTACAAAATCATGAGAGGTATAGACAGGGTGGATAGCAAGAAGCTTTTTCCCAGAGTGGGGGATTCAATTACTAGGGGTCACGAGTTCAAAGTGAGAGGGGAAAAGTTTAGGGGGGATATGCGTGGAAAGTTCTTTACGCAGAGGGTGGCGGGTGCCTGGAACGCGTTGCCAGCGGAGGTGGTAGACGCGGGCACGATAGCGTCTTTTAAGATGTATCTAGACAGATACTTGAATGGGCAGGAAGCAAAGAGATACAGACCCTTAGAAAATAGGCGACATGTTTAGATAGAGGATTTGGATTGGCGCAGGCTTGGAGGGCCGAAGGGCCTATTCCTGTGCTGTAATTTTCTTTGTTCTTGTTTTGTTATTTGTGCTCAGCAAACTCCCACAAACAGCAATGAGATAATAACCGGATAATTTGTTTGTGTGATGTTGGTTGAGAATTCTCCTGCTCTCCTTTGAAGTACTGCCCCTCCAACACTGCAGTGCTCCCTCAGTACTGACCCTCCAAATGTGCAGCATTCTCTCAGTACTGCTCCTCTGACACTGCAGCACACCCTCAGTACTGACCCTCTGGCAGTGCAGCAGTCCCACAGTAATGACCCTCTGACAGTGCAGCACTCCCTCAGTACTGACCCTCCGACAGTGCAGCACTCCCTCAGTACTGACCCTCCGACAGTGCAGCACTCCCTCAGTTCTGACCCTCCGACAGTGCAGCACTCCCTCAGTACTGACCCTCTGACAGTGCAGCACTCCCTCAGTACTGACCCTCTGACAGTGCAGCACTCCCTCAGTACTGACCCTCTGACAGTGCAGCACTCCCTCAGTACTGACCCTCTGACAGTGCAGCACTCCCTCAGTACTGACCCTCTGACAGTGCAGCACTCCCTCAGTACTGACCCTCTGACAGTGCAGTGCTCCCTGAGTATTGTACTGCCTGTGTCAGCCTGGAATTTGTGATCATGTCTCTGGAGTGGGCCTTGAACCCGTGATCTCTGACTCAGAGGTGAGAGTGTTGCCCACTGAGGCACGACTGACATTATCAAGCTATATGTTACTAATCCAAAGATTAGAATCATGTATATGTAATTGCTGTCTCAGACTCAATGGGCTGAATGGCCTCCTTCTGTGTTGTAACTGACTGTGATTCTCTGGTGATTCATATCTCAGAACGACACCTCTTTTTTTTATTCATTCATGGGATGTGGGCATCACTGGCCAGGCCAGCATTTATTACCCATCCCTAATTGCCCTTGAGAAGGTGGTGGTGAGCTGCCTTCTTGAGCTGCTGCAGTCCAGTTGGGGTAGGTACACCCACAGTGCTGTTAGGAAGGGAGTGCCAGGATTTTGACCCAGTGACAGTGAAGGAACGGCGATATAGTTCCAAGTCAGGATGGTGTGTGACTTGAAGGGGAACTTGCAGGTGGTGGTGTTCCTATGCATTTGCTGCCCTTGTCCTTCTAGTTGGTAGAGGTCGCGGGTTTGGAAGGTGCTGTCTAAGGAGCCTTGGTGCGTTGCTGCAGTGCATCTTGTAGATGGTACACACTGCTGCCACTGTGCATCGGTGGTGGAGGGAGTGAATGTTTGTAGATGGGGTGCCAATCAAGCGGGCTGCTTTGTCCTGGATGGTGTCGAGCTTCTTGAGTGTTGTTAGAGCTGCACCCATCCAGGCAAGTGGAGAGTATTCCATCACACTCCTGACTTGTGCCTTGTAGATGGTGGACAGGCTTTAGGGAGTCAGGAGGTGAGTTACTCACTGCAGGATTCCTAGCCTCTGACCTGCTCTTGTAGCCACGGTATTTATATGGCAATCTCCAATCAGTACTATTTTATTTTCTGGCATGGACCAATCATGGTTTTAATTCAAACTGATCTTTGTCTTTTGCGTTGTGTTATGTGATCCAGACTCGAATCTCTCCCTGGCCAAAGGAATCTCCTGGATCCTGGTTCAGTGAGTTCAAGCGAGGCAAACTGGTGAGTTTTCTCCGTGGGACATTGTCAATTTTACTTTCATTGTTCTTTGTACAAAATTGATCCTATAGCTCAAACTTAGACAGCCAACCGAAGCAAGATAGATGTGTGATTTGACTTCAATGTGTTTAAATTTGATTACCAAATTCCCCTTGTTCCCCAGTAGGATTCGAGCTCTTGTCCACTTGTGTTAACTCCCTGTGATTCTCCCACAGCTTGCCTATGTGGATTCTCAGGGTGAGCCAATCAACTTGGTGCAGATGACCTTTCTGAAACTGTTGAGCGCCTCTGCGAGACAGAATTTCACCTATAACTGTCAGCAGTCAGTGGCCTGGTATGATGCAGCCTCTGACAGTTATGACAAGGCACTGAGGTTCCTCGGATCCAATGACGAGGAAATGTCACATGACAACAACCCGTACATCAAAGCCATCTATGATGGTTGCATGGTGAGTATTGCCCGATTGTGCACAGTTCTGGTCTCCATACACCACGGATTCTAGAATTCTATCCTGTGAGTTTGTAAATCTCTCTATCATTCTCTTCTCAGCTGAGGAAAGGTTTGGAAAAGACTGTGCTTGAGATTAACACCCCCAAAGTGGATCAAGTTCCAATCATCGATTTGTTGGTGAGTGACTTTGGCAACGCCAACCAGAAGTTTGGATTCGAAGTAGGTCCTGTCTGTTTCCTGGGCTAAGAGACTGAGTGCGGGACCAGCCAGGCAAACCGACACCTTCATTCCACCCGACCCACCACAAGACACGTGCAAGTTTTGATCCTGGATGGAGTAAAAATTCTCTCTCACTGTGTATGTACGTATTATTATTTAGAAATTACTAAATGCCCTTGTGGGGCCAGAATCACATGACTTAAACCTATTATGGGAAATCTAGAAGGACTTACGATGGTGTTGAGTTATATCGGCACGAAGGGAACAGCACGGATCTTGCCTTAAGATAGGACGTAACCCAACAGATGCCGTCAATGCTGCATCACTGGCTACTCATGGTTCTTGCACAAATTGCAAAAGTGCTAAGAAGGTGTATTTTAATGAAATGTAATTATTCTATTGTAAAATACCGTTTATACCTGTTTCCACTTTCAGAACTTGCAGGTGTCTATCTGGCTGCCATTTTTTAAAATGCCATTTTAAACTTTATTTGAAAATCAAAAACAAACTGTGTAACAATTAAAGAAAAATGAAATAAAATGTTAGCCTCTTGTGAATAAGCTGTATTCTTTCCCGTGATTGTCATTGTCTGACCTGCTCAGGGACTGCGTTTGTCTTTAACTTGTAGCTATGACCCAAGGTTAGGACATTGGGGTATCTGCTGACTGAATATCATTGGAGCTCTGGGGAGGAGACAAGGCCGATTGGATAGCTCTTTCAAAGAGCCGGCCAGAATGGACATTATGGTCCAAGCATCTCTCTCTGTGTCGTATGACTCTATTTAGGATCTTGTTGGTATGTCTCCTTTTACTGCAAGTTTCCCAATGGTTGAGGCTTACTCTGCGTAAGGGTGCAAAATACTGTGTCATGGTGCTATATTTATACGTTTCAATTGGGTTCTGAAGTGCATAAGATGTGAAATAGAGTCAAAGATACTTCCAGAATCTACCAATCTCAGCTGGCCAATGGCTGCTGCCAATAGGAGCAGACCAACATTTGGTGAAGTAAAGCCATGTTCCCTGGTCCACATTGAGTGGGTTTGAGACCTCGCTGCCCTGGCCTCTTGCTGTGCTCCCCCTCCCAATGGTCAATCTCAGCCTCTCTGCTTTGCTTGTCCAACTCTTCATGCTGTTTTTAAGCTGAGAAATTTGTTCTCAAGTGATTGTAATGCAAGGTCCATGTGATATTGTAGATGCCTGTTGTTAAAGCCAATCACTGCCTTGGAATAGCTTGTCTGGGCAATTCTCTCTCTTAAACAACCTACACTTCTTAACCCAGAGTAGATTGAAGGCCATACATAGCCCATAATATGTCTAGGTCATGTGATTCTAACTAATTGCGAAGCAACAAGTAAGGAAACTGCTACCAACAGAACTTTCATGGATCCCAAAGTTTCACACTTATTGTTTGTTAAAATTGGTTTTCGCAATTCCTTCTCAGATCCTTACCTGGTGGGAGCAACTATTTTCGTCTTGTAAATCATTTCATAATATATGTAAGACTTGAAAAGAAGTGTTTGGTAACTATTAACTTCTACAGTTGATCGGTAATCAGACCCAACCCAGTTATCTGTGACACTTGAGATTCAATATGGAAATATTGCATTTCCTCTCATTTCCAGAGCAAAGTTTGTAAATATCGACCTGGAGAATAGCAACAGAATTTCATGAATAAAAATCAAGTCTTGTCTACCTGGGTGGTTCTGCTTTTTTTATTAGTTTTTTGTGTAGTTTGATGTTAAAGTGTCTTTGAATTAAAACCCTGGAAATCACAGCCCAGGGGACAGTAACAAGGGAAAGCTCAAAGCCTTAGCTAATCTTCCTGTCTCAACAATCTTGGTCAGGAAGCTTGAAACCATTCAACAAGTTTCCGCTGAGTTAGCAGAGAGAAGGATTTAAGACCAGCACATCATGGAATCCCAGGTTTATGGTCAATAAAACCCAGATAACTCCTTGAATGGTGTCCTGTTTAACTGATGTATGACACAGTCGGGGCATTAAATAAACAACTCTATTTTTTGTTGTATAAATTGATTGTAGAATTATTTGAGTTAGACTGAGAATCAAACCACACTCTCAAGATTTCCACTGTTACATTGTATTTCTGCACCTGGATCAAATAATTATCTGTATTTTACAAAAAAAAATTTATACAAAAATAAAATCATTTACAAAGCTTTCGCTTGGGTCCCACGATTCAACACTTTTGTGAACTCACGTATATAAACTTGGCAGAAGTTTGAACATTCTGCTCCTGACAATGGGATTTATTCTTCCCAGTTCTTATTTTTATACCCTCTCGATTTCTGATTGGAGAAGCTAGAATCAGTTCCATTGCTGGCACCACAAGGCTGAGAACATTTAGAGAGGAAAGGAAGACTTGCATTTATATAGCGCCTTTCATCATCTCAGGGCATCCCAAAGTACTTTGCAGTCAATTAAGGGCATATGCAGTGCAGTCACTGTTGTAATGTAGGAAATATGACGGCCAGTCTGTGCATGAAAGCCCCGAAAACCATCAACGTTACAAAGACTTGGTTGATGAGTAACTGGAAAGCTATTCTACTTATAATTAATAGTCTATCGAAGGCAGCTCAGTCAAGTGGAATGTACAGTCTGTGGCATGTGGGAAGTCCAAGACAAACACATCTGCAGGAAGTGTCACCGGCTGCAGAAGCTTGAGCTCCATGTTTCAGAACTCGAGTGGCGGCTGGAGTCATTGTGGTACATTCGCAAGGTAGAGGACGACGTAAAAGTTTCTATAGGTATGTGAAGAGAAAAAGATTGGCGAAGACAAATGTAGGTCCCTTACAGTCAGAAACAGGGGAATTTATTATGGGGAATGAAGAAATAGCTGACCAACTAAATGCATACTTTGGTTCTGTCTTCACAAAGGAGGACACAAATATCATACCAGAAATGTTGGGGAACACAGGGCTTAGTGAGAGAGAGGAACTGAAGGAAATCAGTATTAGTAGAGAAATGGTGTTGGGGAAATTGATGGGATTGAAGGCCGATAAATCCCCAGGGCCTGATAATCTATATCCCAGAGTACTTAAGGAAGTGGCCCTAGAAATAGTGGATGCATTGGTGGTCATCTTCCAAGATTCTATCGACTCTAGAACAGTTCTTACAGATTGGAGGGTAGCTAATGTAACCCCACTATTTAAAAAGGGAGGTCGAGAGAAAACAGGGAATTATAGACCAATCAGCCTGATGTCGGTAGTGGGGAAAATTCTAGAGTCCATTATCAAAGATTTTGTAGCAGAGCACTTGGAGAACAGTGGTAGAATTGGGCAGAGTCAGCATGGATTTATGAAAGGGAAATCATGCTTGACAAATCTACTAGAATTCTTCAAGGATGTAACTAGTAGAGTTGATGAGGGGAAGCCAGTGGATGTGGTTTATTTGGACTTTCAGAAGGTTTTCAACAAAGTCCCACATAAGAGATTAGCGTGTAAAATTGAAGCGTATGGGATTGGGGGTAGTGTATTGCGATGGATAGAAAATTGGTTGGCAGACAGGAAACAAGAAGTAGGTTTAAATGGGACTTTTTCCGAATGGCAGGCAGTGACTAGTGGGGTACCGCAGGGATCGGTGCTCGGACCCCAGCTATTCACAATATATATTAATGATTTAGATGAGAAAACTAAATGTAATATCTCCAAATTTGCAGATGACACAAAACTGGGTGGGAGCGTGAGTTGTGAGGAGGATGCAGAGAGGCTTCAGGGTGATTTGGACAAGTTGAGTGAGTGGGCAAATGCATGGCAGATGCAGTATAATGTGGATAAATGTGAGGTTATCCACTTTGGTAGCAAAAACAGGAAGGCAGATTATTATCTGAATGGCTATAAACTGAGAGAGGGGAATATGCAGTGAGACTTGGGTGTTCTCGTACACCAGTCGCTGAAGGTAAGCATGCAGGTGCAACAGGCAGTAAAAAAGGCAAATGGTATGTTGGCCTTCATAGCGAGAGGATTCGAGTACAGGAGCAGGGATGTCTTGCTGCAATTATACAGGGCCTTGGTGAGGCTACACCTGTAATATTGTGTGCAGTTTTGGTCTCCTTATCTGAGGAAGGATGTTCTTGCTGTAGAGGGAGTGCAGCGAAGGTTTACCAGACTGATTCCTGGGATGGTGGGACTGACATATGAGGAGAGATTGAGTCGGTTAGGATTATATTCGCTGGAGTTCAGAAGAGTGAGGGGGGATCTCATAGAAACCTATAAAATTCTAACAGGACTTGACAGGGTAGATGCAGGAAGGATGCTCCCGATGGTGGGGGAGTCCAGAACCAGGAGTCATAGTCTAAGGATACATTTCAGGACTGAGTTGAGGAGAAATTTCTTCACTCAGAGAGTGATGAGCCTGTGGAATTCGTTACCACAGAAAGCAGTTGAGGCCAAAACATTGTATGTTTTCAAGAAAGAGTTAGATATTGCTCTTGGGTCTAAAGGGATCAAAGGGTATGGGGCAAAAGCAGGAACAGGTACTGAGTTGGATGATCAGCCGTGATCATAATGAGTGGTGGAGCAGGCTCGAAGGGCCGAATGGCCTACTCCTGCTCCTATTTTCTATGTTTCTATGTATGACGAGGATGGCACATATGGGAGGTGGTCACACTGCAGGTTAGGAGCATGCAGGCAGAAAGGTAATGGGTGACCACCAGGCAGGTAGTGCAGGAGTCCCCTGAGATGATCTCGCTCACTAATCGGTTTTCCATTTTGGAATATGGTGAGGGCAATGGTTCCTCGGAGGAGTGCAGCAAGTGCAAAGTGTGTGGCACCACAGGTGGCTCAGCTACACAGGAGGAGAGGAAGAAGAGTGGAAGAGCAGTAGTGATAGGGGATTCGATAGTCAAGAGATCAGACAGGCGTTTTTGCGATAGTAAACCAGGATGGTATGTTGCCTCCCTGGTGCCAGGGTCAAGGATGTCACGGAGCAGCTACAAGACATTTTTCTGGGGGAGGGTGAACAGCCAGAGGTCATGATCCACACTGGTATCAAGACATATGTAGGAAATGGGATGAGGTCCTAAAAGCAGAATTTAGGGAGCTAGGAAGGAGATTAAAAAGCAAGATCTCAAAAGCAGTAATCTCAGGATTACTCCCAGTCCCATGTGCAAGTGAGCATAGGAATAGGTGAATTGAGTGATTGAACACGTGGCTGGAGAACTGGTGTAGGAGGGAGGGCATCAGATTTCTGAGACATTGGGACTGGTTCTGGGGCAGGTGGGACCTGTACAAGATAGATGGGTTTCATCTTAGCAGGACTGGGACTAGTATCCTTGCAGGGAGATTTGCCAGTGCTGTTTGGGAGGGTTTAAACTAGATTGTCAGGGGGATGGGATTCTGAGAGGGAGCTCAGATTGGAAAGAAGCAAATAGGAAGTAGAAACGTAGTAAGCGAAATTAGAAAACAGACAAAGCAAAGGCAAGCAACAAATAGGATCAGAATGAGGAATAATTTTTTTAAAATTCATTCATGGGATGTGGGCGTCGCTGGCCAGGCCAACATTTATTGCCCATTCCTAATTTCCCTTGAGAAGGTGGTGGTGAGCTGCCTTCTTGAACCGCTGCAGTCCATGTGGGGTAGTTACACCCACAGTGCTGTTAGGAAGGGAGTTCCAGGATTTTAACCCAGTGACAGTGAAGGAACGGCGATATAGTTCCAAGTCAGGATGGTGTGTGACTTGGAGGGGAACTTGCAGGTGATGGTGTTCCCATGCATCTGCTTCCCTTGTCCTTCTAGGTGGTAGAGGTCGTGGGTTTGGGAGGTGATGTCTAAGGAGCCTTGGTGCGTTGCTGCAGTGCATCTTGTAGATGGTACACACTGCTGCCACTGTGCGTCAGTGGTGGAGGGAGTGAATGTTTGCAGATGGGGTGCCAATCAGGCGGGCCGCTTTGTCCTGGATGGTGTCGAGCTTCTTGAGTGTTGTTGGAGCTGCACCCATCCAGGCAAGTGGAGAGTATTCCATCACACTCCTGACTTGTGCCTTGTAGATGCTAGACAGGCTTTGGGGAGTCAGGAGGTGAGTTACTCGTCACAGGATTCCTAGTCTCTGACTTGCTCTTGTCGCCACGGTATTTATATGGCTACTCCAGTTCAGTTTCTGGTCAATGGTAGCCCTGACGATGTTGATAGTGGGGGATTCAGCGATGGTAATGCCATTGAATGTCAAGGGGAGATGGTTAGATTCTCTCTTGTTGAGAGATGGTCATTGCCTGACACTTATGTGGCATGAATGTTACTTGCCACTTATCAGCCCAAGCCTGGATATTGTACAGGTCTTGCTGCATTTCTACATGGACTGCTTCAGTATCTGAGGAGTCGCAAATGGTGCTGAACGTTGTGCAATCATCAGCGAACATCCCCACTTCTGATCTAATGATTGAAGGAAGGTCATTGATGAAGCAGCTGAAGATGGTTGGGCCGAGGACACTACCCTGAGGAACTCCTGCAGTGATGTCCTGGGACTGAGATGATTGACCTCCAACAGCCACAACCATCTTCCTTTACAACCAGCAGAGCGATTTCCCCCTGATTCCCATTGACTTCAGTTTTGCTAGGGCTCCTTGATGCCATACTCGGTCAAATGCTGCCTTGATGTCAAGGGCAGTCACTCTCACCTCACCTCTTGAGTTCAGCTCTTTTGTCCATGTTTGAGCCAAGGCTGCAATGAGGTCAGGAGCTGAGTGGCCCTGTCGGAACCCAATATGAGCGTCACTGAGCAGTTTATTGCTAAGCAAGTGCTGCTTGATGGCACTGTTGATAACACCTTCCATCACTTTACTGATGATTGAGATTAGGCTGATGGGGCAGTAATTGGCCAGGTTGGACTCGTCCTGCTTTTTGTGTACAGGACATACCTGGGCAATTTTCCACATTGCAGGGTAGATGCCAGTGTTGTAGCTATACTGGAACAGCTTGGCTCGGGGTGCGGCAAGTTCTGGAGCACAGGTCTTCAGTACTGTTCCCGGAATGTTGTCAGCTTCCATTGCCTTTGCAGTATCCAGTGTCTTCAGTCATTCATTGATATCACGTGGAGTGAATCAGATTGGTTGAAGTCTGGTATCTGTGATGCTGGGGTCTTCAGGAGGAGGCCGAGATGGATCATCAACTCGGCACTTCTGGCTGAATATTGTTGTAAATGCTTCAGCCTTATCTTTTGCACTGATGTGCTGGGCTCCCCCATCATTGAGGATGGGGATATTTGTGGAGTTAGTTGTTTAATTGTCCACCACCATTCATGGATGGATGTGGCAGGACTGCAGAGCTTAGATCTGATCCGTTGGTGATGGGACCGCTTAGCTCTGTCTATTGCATGCTGCTTACGCAGTTTGGCACGCAGGTAGTCCTGTGTTGTAGCTTCACCAGGTTGACACCTCATTTTTAGGTATGCCTGGTGCTGCTCCGGGCATGCCCTCCTGCACTCTTCATTGAACCAGGGTTGGTCTCCTGGCTTGATGGTAATGGTAGAGTGGGGGATATGCCGGGCCATGAGGTTACAGTTTGTGGTTGAGTACAATTCTGCTGCTGCTGATGGCCCACAGCGCCTCATGGATGCCCAGTTTTGCATTGCTAGATCTGTTCGAAATCTATCCCATTTAGCAAGGTGATAGTGCCACACAACACAAAAAGGCAGAATTAAAGGCTCTCCATCTGAATGCACGCAGCATTTGCAACAAGGTTGATGATTTAAAGGCACAAATTGAAGTAAACGGGTATGATTTAATTGCCATTATAGAGACGTGGCTGCAGGGTGACCAAGACTGGGAACTGAATATCCAAGGATATTCATCACTTCAGAAGGATAGGCAAAAAGGAAAAGGAGGCAGGGTAGCACTCTTAATAAGGGATGAGATCAGTACATTAGTGAGAAAGGATATTAGATCGAAGGATCAAGATGTCGAATCAGTTTGGGTGGAGCTAAGAAATAGCAAGGGGTAGCAAACATTAGTGGGAGTTGTTTATTGGCCACCAAACAGTAGTGTACTGTTAGGTACCGTATACATCAAGAAATTAGATTTGCATGTAACATGGCTAATACAGTAATAATGGGCACTTCAATTTACATATAGATTGGGTAAACCTAATCAGCACTAATGCTGTAGGTGATGAATTCCTGGAGTGTTTACGAATTTGGTTTCTGGAGCAGTACATTGAAGAACCAACTAGGGATTGGGCTATTTTAGATTTAGTATTAAGTAATGAGAAAGGGCTAATTAATATGCTTCCTGTAAAGGAGTCTTTGGGAAATAGTAACCATAATATGATAGAATTTCACATTAAGTTTGAATGTGATATAGTTCATTCTGAAACTAGGGTCTTAAATCTGAACAAGGGAAACTATAAAGGTATGAGGGGCAAATTAGTGATGGTGGATTAGGAAAATACACTAAAGGATTTGATGGTAGATAGGCAATAAAGAAGTACTGCATGGTCTACAACAGATACATATTCCTCTAAGGCACAAGCACGCAATGGGAAAAGTGAATCAACCGTGGCTAATAAAAGAAGTTAAAAATTGCATCAGGTCAAAGGAAGTGGCTTAGAAGGTCGCCAGAGAAAGTGGCAAGCCCGAGGATTGGGAGCAATTTAGAATCCAACAAAGGAGGACCAAGAAACTGATATAGAAAGGGAAAAGAGATTATGAATGCAAGCTAGCGAGAAACATAAAGGCGGACCATAAAAGCTTCTTTAGGTAGGTGAAAAGGAAAAGATTAGCAAGGACAAATGTGGGTCCATTACAGGTGGAGACAGGAGAATTTTTAATGGAGAATAGGGAAACGACAGAGAAACTAAACAATTACTTTGTGTCTGTCTTCACGGAAGAAGATACAGAAAATCTCCCAGAAATACTAGGCAACCAAGGGACTTGTGAAACTGAGGAACTGAAAGAAATTAGTATTAGTAAAGAGGTAGTACTTGAAAAGTTAACTGGATTGAAGTTTGATAAATCCCCTGGCCCAGATGAACTACATCCCAGAGTGTTGAAGGAGGTGGCTATAGAGATAATAGAGGCATTGGTGGTTATCTTTCAAAATTCTGTAGATTCGGGAAAGGTTGCTGCAAAAGTAACTCCACTATTTAAGAAGGGAGAGAGAGGGAGAATGGAGAACACAGACTTGTTAGCTTGACGTCATTAGTAGGGAAAATGGTAGAATCTATTATAACGGATGTGATAACTGGACTCTTAGAAATCAATGGCAAAATTAGGCAGAGTCAAAATGCATTTATGAAAGGGAATTCATGTTTGACAAACCTGTTGGAGTTTTTTGAGGATGTTACTTGTAGCATAAAGGAGAACCAGTGGATGTGGTGTATTTGGATGTTCAGAAGGCTTTTGATAAGGTCCCACACAAGTGGTTAGTAAACAAAATTAGAACACATGGCATTGGGAGGGATATGCTGGCATGGATTGAGAACTGGTTAATGGACAGAAAACAGAGTAGGTATAAATGGGTCATTTTCAGATTGGCAGGCTGTGATTAGTGGGGTACCGCAGGGATCAGTGCTTGGGCCCCAGCTATTCACAATATATATCAATGATTTGGATATGGGGATTAAATGTAATATTTCCAAGTTTGCAGATGACACAAAACTAGGCGGAAGTGTGAGTTGTGAGGAGAATGCAAAAATGTTTAAGGGAATTTGGAGAGGCTAAGCGAGTGGGCAAAAATTTGGCAGAAGGAATACAATGTGGAGAAATATGAGGTTATCCACTTTGGGAGGAAAAACAGAAATACAGAGTATTTCTTAAATGGTGAGAGGCTGGAAGTGTTGTATTTCAAAGGGACTTGGGTGTCCTTGTTCATGAGTCACTGAAAGCTAACATGCAGGTCCAACAAGCAATTAAGAAGGCAAATGGTATGTTGGCCTTCATTTCAAGAGGATTTGAGTATAAGAGTAAAGATGTCATACTGCGATTATAAAGAACCTTGGTGAGACCACACCTGGAGTACTGTGTGCAGTTTTGGTCTCCCTACCGAAGTAAAGATATACTTGCAAAAGAGGGAGTGCAACGAAGGTTCACTAGACTTGTTCCCGGGATGGTGGGACTGTCCTATGAAGAGAGATTGGGGAAACTGGGTCTGTATTCTCTAGAGTTTTGAAGAATGAGAGGTGATCTCATTGAAACCTACAAAATACTGAAAGGGATAAACAGGGTAGATGCAGCTAAGATGTTTCCCCTGGTTGGGGAGTCTAGAACCAGGGGACACAATTTCAAAATAAGGGGGAAGCCACTTAGGACAGAGAGAAGGAGAAATTTCTTTACTCAGAGGGTTTTGAATCTTTGGAATTCAGTACCCAGAGAGCTGTGGAAACTCAGTCATTGAGCATATTTAAAGTAGGGATTGACACGTGCTAGCGAGTATAGAAATAGGAGAATAGCACAGATGAATGCGTGGCTTAAGAGTTGGTACAGGAGGGATGGTTTTAGATTCCTGGACCATTGGGACCGTTTCTGGGGAAGGTGGGACCTGTACAAGCGGGACGGTCTACATCTGAACCAGAGGGGGACTAACATCCTTGCTGGCGGGTTTGCTAGTGCTGTTGGGAGGAGTTTAAACTAATTTGGCAGGGGGAGGGGACACAGGCTCCTAGCAGAATAGGGACACAGCTGAACACAGGAAAGCAAACAAGTCAGAGGGAATACAGTGGAAATACGTTTCAAGGGAGAAAGACCAGGATGGAAGGCCTCTACTTTAATGCCAGGAGTATTACAGGTAAAACGGATGAGTTAAGGGCAATGACTGCAGTAAGGAGAGATGATATCTTGGAGGGGGCATCAAATGAAGCTTTTTGGGTAGAGTTTAGGAATAAAAAAGGGACAGCCACATTGCTAGGTGTTTATTATAGACCCCCAGATAGTCAGCGGGAAATTGAGGAGCAAATATGTGCGCAATTTGCAGAGGTGTGTAAAAATAATAGGGTCATTATATTAGGTGATTTCAACTTTCCCAACATTAATTGGGATAGTCATTGTGTTAAGGGCTTAGATGGAGTGAAGTTCTTAAAATGTATGGAGGAGAACATTTTAGCTCAATATGTAGAGGATCCAACAAGGGAGGGTGCAGTGCTGGACCTAATTCTGGGGAATGAAGCCGGGCAGGTGGTTGATGTGTTGGTGGGGGGACATTTTGGTGATAGCGACCACAACATGGTACAATTTAAGCTTGATATGGAGAAAGAAATAGACAAGTTGCAAAAAAAGGTTTTGGATTGGGGGAGAGTGAACTTTAGTAAAATAAGGCAGGATCTGGTCAAGGCAGACTGGAAAGAGTTATTTGTCGGGAAATTTATAGAAGAGCAGTGGGGGGCATTCAAAAAGGAAATGGGGAGCGTACAGAGCCAACATGTTCCCTCAAGGGTAATAGGTAGGAACAACAAGCCCAGAGAACCATGGATGACCAGAAACATTCAGGGTACGATGGGAAGGAAAAGAGAGGCTTTTAGCAAATACAAGGAGAGCAAATCAATGGAAGCATTAGTGGAGTACAGAAAGTGTGGAGATTGCAGGGGCTCTGACCCTAATTTTTAATTCCTCTCTGGCCACGGGGGAGGTGCCAGAGGACTGGAGAACAGCTAATGTAGTCCCACTATTTAAGAAAGGTTGTAGAGATAAGCCAGGGAACTACAGACCAGTGAGTCTCACTTCAGTGGCAGGGAAACTATTGGAGAAAATTCTGAAGAAGAGAATCAATCTCCACTTGGAGAGGCAAAATTTGATTAGGAATAGTCAGCATGGCTTTGTCAGAGGGAGGTCATGCCTAACAAATTTAATTCACTTTTTTGAGCATGTGACCAGGTGTGTAGATGAGGGTAGTGCATTTGATGCAGTTTACATGGATTTCAGCAAAGCCTTTGACAAGGTCCCACATGGGAGACTTTTCAAGAAAGCAAATGCACATGGGACACAAGGTAACTTGATAAGGTGGATTCAAAATTGGCTTAGCTGGAGGAGACAGATTGATGACAGACAGCTGTTTTAGTGACTGGAAGCCAGTGTCCAGTGGCGTACCACAGGGATCTGTGCTGGGTCCCCTATTGTTTGTCATTTATATAAACAACATAGATGACTATGTGGGGTGTAGGATCACTAAGTTCGCGGATGACACAAAGATTGGCCGAGTGGTTAACAGTGAGGTGGAGTGTCTTAGGTTACAGGAAGAAGGGTAGCAGGGAAAATCCAGGTAATTATAGACTGGTGAGCCTGACGTCAGTGGTAGGGAAGCTGCTGGAGAAGATACTGAGGGATAGGATCTATTCCCATTTGGAAGAAAATGGGCTTATCAGTGATAGGCAACATGGTTTTGTGCAGGGAAGGTCATGTCTTACCAACTTAATAGAATTCTTTGAGAAGTGACAAAGTTGATTGATGAGGGAAGGGCTGTAGATGTCATATACATGGACTTCAGTAAGGCGTTTGATAAGGTTCCCCATGGTAGGCTGATGGAGAAAGTGAAGTCGCATGGGGTCCAGGGTGTACTAGCTAGATGGATAAAGAACTGGCTGGGCAACAGGAGACAGAGAGTAGCAGTGGAAGGGAGTTTCTCAAAATGGAGACGTGTGACCAGTGGTGTTCCACAGGGATCCGTGCTGGGACCACAGTTGTTTGTGATATACATAAATGATTTGGAGGAAAGTATAGGTGGTCTGATTAGCAAGTTTGCAGACGACACTAAGATTGGTGGAGTAGCAGATAGTGAAGGGGACTGTCAGAGAATACAGCAGAATATAAATAGATTGGAGAGTTGGGCAGAAAAATGGCAGATGGAGTTCAATCAGGGCAAATGCGAGGTGATGCATTTTGGAAGATCCAATTCAAGAGTGAATTGTACAGTAAACGGAAAAGTCCTGGGGAAAATTGATGTACAGAGAGATTTGGGTGTTCAGGTCCATTGTTCCCTGAAGGTGGCAACGCAGGTCAATAGAGTGGTCAAGAAGGCATACGGCATGCTTTCCTTCATCGGACAGGGTATTGAGTACAAGGGTTGGCAGGTCATGTTACAGTTGTATAAGACTTTGGTTCGGCCACATTTGAAATACTGCGTGCAGTTCTGGTCGCCACATTACCAAAAGGATGTAGATGCTTTGGAGAGGGTGCAGAGGAGGTTCACCAGGATGTTGCCTGGTATGGAGGGCGCTAGCTATGAAGAGAGGTTGAGCAGATTAGGATTATTTTCATTAGAAAGACGGAGGTTGAGGGGGGACCTGATTGAGGTGTACAAAATCATGAGAGGTATAGACAGGGTGGATAGCAAGAAGCTTTTTCCCAGAGTGGGGGATTCAATTACTAGGGGTCACGAGTTCAAAGTGAGAGGGGAAAAGTTTAGGGGGGATAAGCGTGGAAAGTTCTTTACGCAGAGGGTGGTGGGTGCCTGGAACGCATTGCCAGCGGAGGTGGTAGACGCGGGCACGATAGCGTCTTTTAAGATGTATCTAGACAGATACATGAATGGGCAGAAAGCAAAGAGATACAGACCCTTAGAAAATAGGCGACATGTTTAGATAGAGGATCTGGATCGGCGCAGGCTTGGAGGGCCAAAGGGCCTGTTCCTGTGCTGTAATTTTCTTTGTTCTTTGATATGGACAGGATGGTCAAATGGGCAAAAAAGTGGCAGATGGAATTCAACGCTGAAAAGTGTGAGGTGATACACTTTGGAAGGAGTAATGTGACACGGAAGTATTCAATGAATGGCCTGACACTGGGAAGTTCCGAGGAACAAAGGGACTTTGGCATGTTTGTCCATAGATCTCTGAAGGCAGAAGGGCAGGTTAATAGGGTGGTGAAAAAGGCATATGGGACACTTGCCTTTATCAATCGAGGCATAGATTACAAAAGCAGGGAGGTCATGTTGGAGTTGTATTGAACTTTGGTAAGGTCACAGCTGGAGTACTGTGTGCAATTCTGGTCACCACTTTATAGGAAGAATGTGATTGCATTGGAGGGGGTGCAGAGGCGATTCACCAGGATGTTGCCTGGGATGGAACATTTAAGCTATGAAGAGAGGTTGGATCGGCTTGGGTTGTTTTTGCTGGAGCAGAGAAGACTGAGGGGTGACCTGATCGAGGTGTACAAGATTATGAGGAGCATGGACAGGGTAGATAGGGAGCAGCTGTTCCCCTTAGTTGAAGGGTCAGTTATGAGGGGACACAAGTTTAAAGTGAGGGGCAGGAGGTTTAAGGGGGATTTGAGGAAGAACCACCAGAGGGTGGTGACGGTCTGGAATGCCCTGCCTGGGAGGGTGGTAGATGCAGGTTGCCTCACATCCTTTAAAAAGTACCTGGATGAGCACTTGGCCCATCATAAAATTCAAGGCTATGGGCCAAGTGCTGGCAAATGGGATTAGGTAGACAGGTCAGGTGTTTTAATGCATCGGTGCAGACTCGATGGGTCGAAGGGCCTCTTCTGCACTGTATTATTCTGTGATTCTGTGGCAGATTTCTAAATACCAATGACTTAAGGGGATATGGGGATAGTGTGGGAAACAGGCATTGAAGTGGATGATCAGCCATGATCATATTGAATGGTGGAGCAGGCTCGATGGGCTGAATGGCCTACTCCTGCTCCTATGTTCCTAATATCCAGGTAATGGGTTTGAGGTATTGGTTGAGGGATTAATATAACTATCTAACAGATGTTGATCACTCTTTGGCCATCAGGCCCATCATCAGTTTAAACCAGTGATACATGCTTTTATCTTGGACATTGGGCTGAATTTTATGGAACCACCCCCACCGCGACAGGTTTGGAGGCAGAGATGCCCTTAGAATTATGATGGGGAGTGCGGGGACGATGGGCAGGGGGTAGGCGGGAATGTGGAGTTGAGGTTACAATCAGATCTACCATGATCCTGTTGAATGGAGGAGCAGGCCCGAGGGGCCGAGTGGCCTACTCCTATTCTTAATTCGTATGTTCGTATCATAGAGTGAAAGAGTCATACAGTTATAGAGTTATAGAGTTATACAGCACAGAAAAAAGGCCTTCTGGCCCATCGTGTCCGTGCTGGCCATCAAGCACCTATCCATTCTAATCCCATTTTCCAGCACTTGGCCTGGAGTCTTGTATGCTATGGCATTTCAAAGAACAAAGAACAAAGAACAGTACAGCACAGGAACAGGCCATTCGGCCCTCCAAGCCTGTGCCGATCTTGATGCCTGCCTAAACTAACACCTCCTGCACTTCCGGGGCCCATATCCCTCTATTCCCATCCTATTCATATATTTGTCAAGATGCCTCTTAAACGTCGCTATCGTATCTGCTTCCACCACCTCCACTGGCAGCAAGTTCCAGGCACTCACCACCCTCTGTGTAAAGAACTTGCCTCGCACATCCCCTCTAAACTTTGCCCCTCTTACCTTAAACCTATGTCCCCTAGTAACTGACTCTTCCACCCTGGGAAAAAGCTTCTGACTATCCACTCTGTCCATGCCACTCATAACTTTGTAAACCTCTATCATGTCGCCCCTCCACCTCCGTCGTTCCAGTGAAAACAATCCGAGTTTATCCAACCTCTCCTCATAGCTAATGCCCTCCAGACCAGGCAACATCCTGGTAAACCTCCTCTGTACCCTCTCCAAAGCCTCCACGTCCTTCTGGTAGTGTGGCGACCAGAATTGCACGCAATATTCTAGGTGTGGCCTAACTAAGATTCTGCACAGCTGCAACATGACTTGCCAATTTTTATACTCTATGCCCCGACCGATGAAGGCATGCATGCCGTATGCCTTCTTGACTACCTTATCCACCTGCGTTGCCACTTTCAGTGACCTGTGGACCTGTACGCCCAGATCTCTCTGCCTGTCAATACTCCTAAGGGTTCTGCCATTTACTGTATACCTCCCACCTGCATTAGACCTTCCAAAATGCATTACCTCACATTTGTCTGGATTAAACTCCATTTGCCATTTCTCCGCCCAAGTCTCCAACCGATCTATATCCTGCTGTATCCTCTGACAATCCTCATCACTATCCGTAACTCCACCAACCTTTGTGTTGTCCGCAAACTTACTAATCAGACCAGCTACATTTTCCTCCAAATCATTTAAATATACTACAAACAGCAAAGGTCCCAGCACTGATCCCTGCGGAACACCACTAGTCACCTCCCTCCATTCAGAAAAACTCCCATCCACTGATACCCTCTGTCTTCTGTGACCGAGACAGTTCTGTATCCACCTTGCCAGCTCACCTCTGATCCCGTGTGACTTCACCTTTTGTACCAGTCTGCCATGCGGGACCTTGTCAAAGGCTTTACAAAAGTCCATATAGATAACATCCACTGCCCTTCCTTCATCAATTATCTTCGTCACTTCCTCAAAAAACTCAATCAAATTAGTAAGACACGACCTCCCCTTCACAAAACCATGCTGTCTCTCGCTAATACGTTCGTTTGTTTCCAAGTGGGAGTAAATCCTGTCCCGAATAATCCTCTCTAATAGTTTTCCTACCACTGACGTAAGGCTCACCGGCCTATAATATCCTGGATTATCCTTGCCACCCTTCTTCAACAAAGGAACAACATTGGCTATTCTCCAGTCCTCTGGGACCTCACCAGCAGCCAATGAGGATGCAAAGATTTCTGTCAAGGCCCCAGCAATTTCTTCCCTTGCCTCCCTCAGTATTCGAGGGTAGATCCCATCAGGCCCTGGGGACTTATCTACCTTAATGCTTTGCAAGACACCCAACACCTCCTCCTTTTTGATAATGAGATGACTGAGACTATCTGCACTCCCTTCCCTAGGCTCATCATCCACCAAGTCCTTCTCCTTGGTGAATACTGATGCAAAGTACTCATTTAGCACCTCACCCATTTCCTTTGGCTCCACACATATATTCCCATCTCTGTCCTTGAGTGGGCCAACCCTTTCCCTGGTTACCCTCTTGCTCTCTTTATATGTATAAAATGCCTTGGGATTTTCCTTAATCCTGTTTGCCAATGACTTTTCATGACCCCTTTTAGCCCTCCTGACTCCTTGCTTAAGTTCCTTCCTACTGTCTTTATATTCCTCAAGGGCTTCCTCTGTTCCCAGCCTTCTGGCCCTTACGAATGCTTCCTTTTTCTTTTTGACTAGGCTCACAATATCCCGTGTTATCCAAGCTTCCCGAAACTTGCCAAACTTATCCTTCTTCCTCACAGGAACATGCCGGTCCTGGATTCTAATCAACTGACATTTGAAAGACTCCCACATGTCAGATGTTGATTTACCCACAAACAGCCGCCCCCAATCTAAATTCTTCACTTCCTGCCTAATATTGTTATAATTAGCCTTCCCCCAATTTAGCACCTTCACCCGAGGACTACTCTTATCCTTATCCACAAGTACCTTAAAACTTATGGAATTATGGTCACTGCTCCCGAAATGCACCCCCACTGAAACTTCGACCACCTGGCCGGGCTCATTCCCCAATACCAGGTCCAGAATGGCCCCATCCCTAGTTGGACTATCTACATGTTGTTTCATGAAGCCCTCCTGGATGCTCCTCACAAATTCTGCCCCATCCAAGCCCCCAGCACTAAGTGAGTCCCAGTCAATATTGCGGAAGTTGAAATCACCCACCACCACAACCCTGTTACCTTTACATCTTTCCAAATTCTGTCTACATATCTGCTCCTCTACCTCCCACTGGCTGTTGGGAGGCCTGTAGTAAACCCCCAACATCGTGACTGCACCCTTCCTATTCCTGAGCTCCACCCATATTGCCTCACTGCATGACCCCTCCGAGGTGTCCTCCCGCAGTACAATTGTGATATTCTCCTTAACCAGTAATGCAACTCCCCCACCCCTTTTACATCTCCCTCTGTCCCGCCTGAAGCTTCTAAAGCCTGGAACATTTAGCTGCCAATCCTGCCCTTCCCTCAACCAAGTCTCTGTAATAGCAACAACATCATAGTTCCAAGTACTAATCCAAGCTCTATGTTCATCTGCCTTACCTGTTATACTTCTCGCATTGAAACAAATGCACTTCAGACCACCAGTCCCGCTGTGCTTAGCAACATCTCCCTGCCTGCTCTTCCTCTTAGTCCTACTGGCCTTATTTACTATGTCCTCCTCATTTATTTCACTAGCTGTCCTACTGCTCTGGTTCCCACCCCCCGCCACACTAGTTTAAACCCTCCCGAGTGATGCTAGCAAACCTTGCAGCCAGGATATTTGTGCCCCTCCAGTTTAGATGCAACCCGTCCTTCTTGTGCAGGTCCCATCTGTCCCTGAAGAGATCCCAATGGTCCAGATATCTGAAACCCTCCCTTCTACACCAGCTGCTCAGCCACGTGTTTAGCTGCACTATCTTCCTATTTCTAGCCTCACTGGCACGTCGCACAGGCAGTAATCTAGAGATTACAACCCTAGAAGTCCTGTTTTTTAATTTACTACCCAACTCCCTAAACTCCCACTGCAGGACCTCATCTAAATACTCATCAAGTGCTCATGTAAATACTTCTTAAATGTTGTGAGGATTCCTGCCTCTACCACCCCTTCAGGCAGTGTGTTCCAGTTTCCAACCACCCTCTGGGTGAAAACACATTTCCTCAAATCCCCTCTAAGCCTCCTGCCCCTTACCTTAAATCTATGCCCCCTGGTTATTAACACCTCCACTAAGGGAAAATGTTTCTTCCCATCTACCCTGTCTATGCCCCTCATAATTTTGTACACCTCAATCAGGTCCCCCCTCATGCTTCTCTGTTCTAAGGAAAACAACCTGAGCCTTTTCAGTCTCTCGTCATAGCTGAAATGCTCCAGCCCAGGCAACATCCTGGTGAATCTCCTCTGCACCCTCTCCAGTGCAATCACATCCTTCCTATAGTGTGGTGCCCAGAACTGTACACAGTACTCCAGCTGTTGCCTAACTAGTGTTTTATACAACTCCATCATAACCTTCCTGCTCTTATATTCTATGCCTCGGCTAATAAAGGCAAGTATCCCATATCCCTTCCGAACCACCTTATCTACCTGTGCTGCTGCCTTCAGTGATCTGTGGACAAGTACATAAAGGTCTCTCTGACCTTCTGTACTTCCTAGGGTCTTACCATCCATTGTATATTCCATTGCCTTGTTAATCCTCCCAAAATGCATCACCTCACACTTCTCAGGGTTTAATTCCATTTGCCACTACTCCGCCCATCTTACCAGCCCATCTATATTGTCCTGTAATCTAAGGCTTTCCTCCTCACTATTTACGACACCACAAATTTTCATGTCATCTGCGAACTTACTGATCATACCTCCTATATTCACGTCTAAATCATTAATGTACACTACAAACAGCAAGGGTCACAGCACCGATCCTTATGGTACACCACTGGTCACAGGCTACCAATCGCAAAACCAGCCCTCGACCATCACCCTCTGCCTCCTGCCACGAAGCCAATTTTGGATCCAATTTGCCAAAATGCCCTGGATCCCATGGGCTCTTACCTTCTTGCCCAATCTCCCATGCGGGACCTTATCAAAAGCCTACTGAAGACCATGTAGACTACATCAACTGCTTTACCCTCATAGCCACCTGCTTGAAAAATTCAATCAAATTTGTTAGAGACAATCACCCCCTGGCAAAACCATGCTGACTATCCCTGATTAATCCCTGCCTCTCCAAGTGGTGATTAATCCTGTCCCTCAGAATTTTTTACAATAGTTTCCCAACCACTGATATTAAACTCACTGGCCTGTATTTACCTGGTTTATCCCTGCTACCCTTCTTGAATAATGGTACCACATTCGCTGTCGTCTAGTCCTCTGGTACCTCTCCTGTGGCCAGAGAGGATTTGAAAATTTGTGTCAGAGCCCCTGCTATCTCCTCCCTTGCCTCACATAACAGCCTGGGATACATCTCATCTGGGCCTGGGGATTTATCCACTTTTAAGCTTGCTAAAACCACGAATACCTCCTCCCTTTCAATACTAATTTGTTCAAATATATCACAATCCCCCTCCCTGATCTCTACACCAACATCGTCCTTCTCCATAGTGAACACAGATGAAAAGTAATCATTCAAAATCTCAGCCTCATCCTCCAGCTCCACACACACATTGCCACTTTGATCCCTAATGGGCCCTACTCTTTCCCTGGTTATCCTCTTGCCCTTAATATACTTATAAAATGCCTTGGAATTTTCCTATATCTTGTCCGCTAGTGTTTTTTCATGCCCTCTCTTCACTCTCCTAATTACTTTTTTAAGTACCCGCCCCCTCTACACTTTCTATACTCCTCTCGGGCCTCCGCTGTTTTCCGCTCTCTGAATCTGCCATAAGCCTCCTTTTTTTTCATTATCCAATCCTCTATATCACTTGACATCCAGGGTTCCCTGGACTTGTCGGTCCTACCCTTCACCTTAACGGATACATGCTGGCTCTGAACTCTCACTATTTCCTTTTTGAATGACTCCCACTGGTCTGATGTAGACGTTCCTACTAGTCGCTGCTCCCAGTCCACTTTGGCCAGATCCTGTTTTATCAAATTGAAATCAGCCTTCCCCCAATTCAGTACCTTTATTTCCAACCCATCTTCGTCCTTTTCGATAACTACCTTAAATCTTACAGAGTTATGGTCATTATCCCCGAAATGCCCCCCCACTGACACTTCTACCACTTGTCCGGCTTCATTCCCTAGGATTAGGTCCAGCACTGCCCCTTCTCTTGTAGGACTTTCTAAGTGCTGGCTCAAAAAGCTCTCCTGGACGCATTTTAAGAATTCCGCCCCCTTTAGGCCTTTGACACTAAGACTATCCCAGTTAATATTGGGGAAGTTGAAATCCCCTACTATTATTACCCTATTATTCTTACACCTCTCAGAGATTTGCCTACATATCTGCTCCTCTATCTCTCCCTGACTGTTTGGTGGTCTGTAGTACACTCCCAGAAAAGTGATTGCCCCCTTTTTATTTTTAAGTTCTACCCATATGGCCTCATTTGAGGAACCTTCTAAGATATCATCCCTCCTTACTGCAGTAATTGACTCCTTGATCAACAGTGCATCCCCTCCCCTGTCACGCCTGAAGATTCTATACCCTGGAATATTGAGCTGCCAGTCCTGCCCCTCCCTCAACAATGTCTCTGTGATAGCAATAATACCATAATCCTATGTGCTAATCAACACCCTCAATTCATCTGCCTTACTAGTAAGACTCCTTGCATTGAAATAGATGCAATCCAGCCTTGCATTTTTCCCTTGTGCCTTACCAGGTCTATATTTGCTTTGCCTTCCAGGCAGACTCACATTCTGTTTTATATTACCCCCTACTGTACCTCCACTCTGTATCCCATCCCCCTGCCAAATTAGTTTAAACCACCCCCCAATAGCACTAGCAAATCTCCCAGCAAGGATGTTGGTCCCGTTCCGGTTCAGGTCCAACTTGTACAGGTCCCACCTTCGCCAGAAACAGACCCAGTGATCCAGGAACCTGAAGCCCTCCCTCCTGCGCCATCTCCTCAGCCCTGCATTCATCTGCTCTATCCTCCTATTCCTATACTCACTAGTACGTTGCACCGGGAGTAATCCAGAGATTACAACCTTAGAGAGCCTGCTTTTTAATCTGCTACCTAGCTCCCTAAATTCTTGTTGCAGGATCTCATCCCTCTTTCTAGGTCGTTTGTACTGATGTGTATCACGACTTCTGCCTGTTCACCCTCCCTCTTCAGAATGTTTTGTAGTCACTCCGTGACATCCTTGATCCCAGCACCAGGGAGGCAACATACCGTCCTGGAATCACATTTGCGGCCACAGTATTGGAATTTAGTCAGCCAATTAAGGACCTCTTCCTGCTGCTGCTGGGATTTAACCAGCAGTGGAGGGGGGATGGGGGCACCTCTGCCACATGGGGATGTCACCAAGTAATAGGAGGTAACCTCCCTGTGGACTTGAGGGAGGACCCTCCTCCATGGGAAGTCTGTTGCTCATGGAGGGGCCCCCACCAGGGGTAAAAACCACAAACATTAACCGCCCCACCCTGCCCTAAATGCCTACCATCCCCATACCACCCCCGTCCCTCACTGAGGCCTGCATGTCTGGCCTCGGTGACCACATCTCACCTATCTCTGCTCCGGGGTTCCAGCACTGGGCCTGAGTCCAAGCCCTCGTAGTACTGGCAGTGGTCACCGCTCCCCAGTATCGCTGCCTATACTGATGAGGTGCCGGTCCTCGGATTGGCTGGCAGCCCATGGAGGTGGGATCCCTGTGTTTAAAGAGACTTTAGATTGTGTGGGGTGAGGGCGCTCTGAAATGCTGAGGAGGAGCTCCCCCCGACATTTTGCCTCGGTGACGGGAATCCTGACAGCACCACAAAATTCAACACATTGCTTCTGAGTTTCCTGTTCTTCAATTTTTAAGGAATTAATTCTCAGGATGTGAATGTCACTGGAAAGGCCCAGCATTTATTACCCATCCCTAGTTACATACAAACATAAATATGAACATATGAATTAGGAGCAGGAGTCGGCCACTCGGCCCCTCGAGCCTGCTCCTCCATTCAATAGGATCATGGCTGATCTGATTGTAACCTCAACTCCACATTCCCACCTACCCAAAGAACAAAGAACAAAGAACAGTACAGCACAGGAACAGGCCATTCGGCCCTCCAAGCCTGCGCCGATCTTGATGTCTGCCTAAACTAACACCTTCTGCACTTCCGGGGCCCATATCCCTCTACTCCCTTCCTATTCATGTATTTGTCAAGATGTCTCTTAAACATCGCTATCGTATCTGCTTCCACCACCTCCCCTGGCAGCAAGTTCCAGGCACTCACCACCCTCTGTGTAAAAAACTAGCCTCGCACATCCCCTCTAAACTTTGCCCCTCGCACCTTAAACCTATGTCCCCTAGTAACTGACTCTTCCACCCTGGGAAAAAGCTTCTGACTATCCACTCTGTCCATGCAGCTCATAACTTTGTAAACCTCTATCATGTCACCCCTCCACCTCCATCGTTCCAGTGAAAACAATCCGAGTTTATCCAACCTCTCCTCATAGCTAATGCCCTCCAGACCAGGCAACATCCTGGTAAACCTCCTCTGTACCCTCTCCAAAGCCTCCACGTCCTTCTGGTAGTGTGGCGACCAGAATTGCACGCAATATTCTAAGTGTGGCCTAACTAAAGTTCTGTACAGCTGCAGCATGACTTGCCAATTTTTATACTCTATGCCCCGACCGATGAAGGCAAGCATGCCGTATGCCTTCTTGACTAAATTATTCACCTGCATTGCCACTTTCAGTGACATGTGGACCTGTACACCCAGATCTCTCTGCCTGTCCATACTCCGAAGGGTTCTGCCATTTACTGTATACCTCCCACCTGCATTAGACCTTCCAAAATGCATTACCTCACATTTGTCTGGATTAAACTCCATCTGCCATTTCTCTGCCCAAGTCTCCAACCGATCTATATCCTGTTGTATCCTCTGACAATCCTCATCACTATCCGCAACTCCACCAACCTTTGTGTCGTCCGCAAGCTTACAAATCAGACCAGCTACATTGTCCTCCAAATCATTTATATATACTACAAACAGCAAAGGTCCCAGCACTCATCCCTGCGGAACACCACTAGTCACAACCCTCCATTCAGAAAAACACCCATCCACTGTTACCCTCTGTCTTCTATGACAGAGCCAGTTCTGTATCCATCTTGCCAGCTCACCTCTGATCCCGTGTGACTTCACCTTTTGCACCAGTCTGCCATGTGGGACCTTGTCAAAGGCTTTACTAAAGTCCATGTAGACAACATCCACTGCCCTTCCCTCATCAATCAATACCCCTGATAACGCTGATAACCTTTCACCCCCTTCCATATCAAGAATCTATCTACCTCTGCCTTAAAAATATTCAAAGACTCTGCTTCCACTGCCTTTTGAGGAAGAGAATTCCAAAGCCTCACAACCCTCTGAGAGAAAAAAATTCTCCTCGTCTCTGTCTTAAATGGACGACCCCTTATTTTTAAACAGTGACCCCGAGTTCCAGATTCTCCCAAAAGAGGAAACATCCTTTCCACATCCACCCCTCAGGATCTGATATGTTTCCATCAAGTTGCCTCTTACTCTTCTAAATTACAATGGGTATAAGCCTAGTCTGTCCAATCTTTCCTCATAAGACAACCCGTTTATTCCAAGTATTAGTCTAGTAAACCTCTCTCAAGTGCTTCCAACACATTTACATCATTCCTTAAATAAGAAGATCAATACTGTACACAGTATTTCAGATGTGGTCTCACCAATGCCCTGTATAGCTGAAGTATAGCCTCCCAACTTTTGTATTCAATTCCCCTCGCGATAAATGGTAAAATTCAATGAGCTTTCCTAATTACTTGCTGAACTTGGATACTAACCTTTTGCAATTCATGCACTAGGACACCCAGATCTCTCTGCATCTCAGAGCTCTGCAATCTCTCACCATTTACATAATATGCTTCTTTTTTATTCTTCCTGACAGTTTCACATTTCCCCACATTATACTCCATTTGCCAGATCTTTGCCCACTCACATAACCTATCTATACCCCTTTGTAGTCTCTTTACGTCGTCTTCACAACTTACTTTCCTACCTAACTTTGTGTCATCAGCAATTTTAGCAATCATATCTTCGGTCCCTTCATCCAAGTCATTTATATAAATTGTAAAAAGTTGAGGCCCTGGCACTGATCCCTGTGACACACTACTCGTTACATTCCGCCAACCAGAAAATTACCCATTAATGCCTACACTGTTTCCTGTTCCTGAGTCAATATTCTATCCATGCCAATATGATACCCCCTACAACATGAGCTTTTATTTTCTGCAAGAAGGTGGTCGCGAACCACTGCCTTCAACTGCTGGTAGTCTGTTTGAAACAACTAAGTGGTTTTTGCAGCCACTTCAGAGGGAAGTTAAGAGCTTCAGGAGGTCAGTGGCTGGGAATTCTGTGGTGAGTTAACCACCTCCTGACTCCCCAAAGCCTGTCCACCATCTACAAGACACAAGTCAGGAGTGTGATAGAATACTTGCCTGGATGGGTGCAGCTCCAACAACACTCAAGAAGCTCGACACCATCCAGGACAAAGCAGCACGCTTGATTGGCACCCCATCCACAAACATTCACTCCTTTCACCACCGATGCACAGTGGCAGCAGTGTGTACCATCTACAAGATGCACTGCAGCAATGCACCAAGTCTCCTTCGACAGCACCTTCCAAACCCGTGACCTCTACCAGCTAGAAGGACAAGGGCAGCAAATACATAGAAACACCACCACCTGCAAGTTCCCCTCCAAGTCACACACCATCCTGACTTGGAACTATATCGCCGTTCCTTCACTGTCGCTGGGTCAAAATCCTGGAACTCCCTTCCTAACAACACTGTGGGTGTACCTACCCCACATGGACTGCAGCGGTTCAAGAAGGCAGCTCACCACCACCTTCTCAAGGGCAATTAGGGATGGGCAATAAATGCTGGGCTGGTCAGCGACGCCCACATCCCATGTTCACATCCCAAGAATGAATGAATGAAAAAAAGATTCGACCATGTTGGTTTGGGACTGGAATCACATACAGGCAGAGACCGGGTAAGGATGGCAAGTTTCCTTCCCTAAAGGCCATTACTCAACCAGTTAGGTTTTTTACAATGATTCAGTCGATTCATGGTCGGTTTTACTGACACCAGATGTTGGAATTACAACTCATTCTCAAGATCTTTAGTCCAGGCTTCTAGATTATAGATTATAGTTTCAGAACCACAACCTTCCTGCAACTTTGTTTGCTATCTTGCATACTTCCATAATGTTACAACAGCAACCTGCATTTATATAGCACCTTTAGTGTAGCAAACCTCCCCAAGTTGCTTGTTCATTAACATATCAAGGGGTCATGTCTGGATTAGCCAGTGCTAAGCACATTCATCATGGATGGAATATGGATGTCAGTCTGTGATGTCGGCACAACAAATCAGATACAGAAGCAGAAGTAAATCAGACAAAATTTGACACCGAGCCACATAAAGAATCACAGAATCACTGAATTGTTACAGTGCAGAAGGAGGCCATTTGGCCCATCGTGTCCGCACCAGCTCTCCGAAAGAGCAATTCCCTCAGTCCCTTTCTCCTGCCTTCTCCCCATAACCCTGCACGTTCGTCCTTTTCATATAACTGTCTAATTCCCTTCTGAATGCTTCAATTGAACCTGCCTCCACCACGTTCTCAAGCAGCACATTCCAGACCTTAACCACTCACTGCGTGAAAACGTTTTCCTCATGTCATTTCTGCTTCTCTTACCAAATGCTTTAAATCTGTGCCCTCTCGTTCTCGATCCTTTCATGAGTGGGAACAGTTTCTCTCTATCTACTCTGTCCAGACCCCTCATGATTTTGAATACCCCTATCAAATCACCTCTCAAGGAAAACAGTCCTAACTTCTTCAATCTATCTTCCTAACTGAAATTCCTCATTCCTGGAACCATTCTTGTGAATCTCTTCTGTACTCTCTCCAATGCCTTCACATCTTTCCCAAAGTGCGGTGCCCAGAACTGGACGCAATTCTCCAGCTGAGGCTGAACTAGTGTCTTATACAAGTTCAACATAATTTCCTTGCTCTTGTACTCTACGCCCCTATTAATAAAGCCCAGGATACTGTATACTTTATTAACCGCTCTCAACCTGTTCTGCCACCTTTAATGATTTATGCACATATACACCCAGGTCCCTCTGCTCCTGCACCCCCTTTAGAATTGTACCCTTTATTCTATATTGTCTCTCCATGTTCTTCCTAACAAAATGAATCACTTCACATTTCTCTGCATTGAACTTCATCTGCCACCTGTCTGCCCATTCCACCAACTTGTCTATATGCTTTTAAAGGACTACACTATCCTCCTCACAGTTCACAATGCTTTCCTATCATCCGCAAACTTTGAAATTGTGCCCTGTACACCAAGGTCTAGGCCATTAATATATATCAGGAGAAACAGGGTCCCAACACTCATCCATGGGGAACACCACTACAAACCTTCCTCCAACCCAAAAACATCCATTAACCACTACTCTTTGTTTCCTGCCACTCAGCCAATTTCATATCCATGTTGCTACCATCCCTTTTATTCCATGAGCTACAAGTTTGCTCACAAGTCTGTTGTGTGGCACTGTATCAAATGCCTTTTGAAAGTCCCTGTACACCACATCAACAGCATAGCCCTCATCAAGAATCTATGTTACCTCCTGAAAAAACTCCAGTAAGTTAATTAAACATGCTTTTCTCTTATGAAATCTATGTTGACTTTCCTTAATTTACTCACATTTGTCCATGTCACTATTGATTTTGTCCCGAATTATTCTTTCTAGAAGTTTCCCCACTACCAAAGTTAAACTGACTGGCCTGTAGTTGCTGGGCTTATCTTTACACCCTTTTTTGAACAAGAGTGTAACATTTGCAATTCTCCAGTCCTCTGGCACCACCCCTGAGTCTAAGTAAGACTGTAAAATTATGGCCAGTGCCTCTGCAATTTCCACCCTCACTTCCCTCAGTATCCTTGGATGCATCTCATCCGGACCTGGTGTTTTATCCACTTTAAGTACAGACAGCCTAACTAATACTTCCTCTTTATCAATTTTAAACCCCTCTAGTGTCTGACTTACCTCCTCTTTCACCATTACCTGGGTTGCATCTTCTTCCTTGGTAAAGACAGATGGAAAGTATTCATTTAATACCTCAGCTCTGCCCTCTGCCTCCATGTGTAAATCCCCTTTCTGGTCTCTAATCAGCCTCACTCCTCCTTTTACCACCCTTTTACTATTTATATGTCTATTGAAAACTTTGGGATTCCCTTTAATGCTCGCTGCCAGTCTCTTTTCATGCTCTCTCTCTCATTGCTTCTCTTATTTGCTTTTTCACTTCCCCTCTGGATCTTCTAAATTTCAATTATATTTTCTACCTGACAACTGTCAAAAATACACTTTTTCTTATTTATCTTAATCTCTACCTCTGTTGTCATCCAGGGAGCTCTGAATTTGTTTGCCCTACATTTCCCCTTTGAGGGAACATACCTTGACTGTGCCCGAACTGTCTCTTCATCATAAATGTATTCCAGTGTGGAAAAGAAACATTGGAACATTTGCTGGCTCTCAAACATTTCAAAGTATATTTCCACCAAGACTATAAAAAAATATCAATATACATTGACCATAACCCATTAACGTTTGTGGAAAAATTTAAAAACCAAAATGCGAGAATATTGAAATGGAGTTTATTGTTACAGCCTTATCATTTGAAAATTGTATGTATTTCAGGGAAAAACAATGTTATTGCTATGTTTTGTCACAAATGTAACCATATTAAGTTACATGAACAGCAATGTTACAAAGAAAATTCTGTAAATTATCAGTAGAGTTAATGGGGTCATGAATGTGAAAAAATGGTTAGAGTGTTTTTTTTTCAATTTCTATTTTTTGGATTATAATGTAATGCATTTGAAGAATGGCACTTGATTTCGCTAAGGGTGGAGGTGTCACCGAACAGTTTTTTTCTCCTCTGTTTAAAACAGTGTGCCTTTAAGACTCTGTTTAATACAGTGTGCCTTTTGAACAGCGGTAGCAGTGAGAGTGCGAGCCAGGGGGCAGCTGGGAAGGTAAGTTTCAGTATAAAGTACTTACCTCGCGATTTCGGCGGTCGGGGACACGGGGACTGCTGGGTAAGTGAACTTATATATTCAGGCAGTGGCTAAACCCAAAGCACTGCACGTGTAGTGTCTCCCACCCATCCTCCTCCTCCAACCAAAAAAAAAAGGACTCTTGTGGGGCGGCACAGTGGCGCAGTGGTTAGCACCGCAGCCTCACAGCTGCAGTGACCCGGGTTCAATTCTGGGTACTGCCTGTGTGGAGTTTGCAAGTTCTCCCTGTGTTTGCGTGGGTTTCCTCCGGGTGCTCCGGTTTCCTCCCACAGCCAAAAGACTTGCAGGTTGATAGGTAAATTGGTCATTATAAATTGCCCCTGGTATAGGTAGGTGGTAGGGGAATATAGGGACGGGTGAGGATGTGGTAGGAATATGGGATTAGTGTAGGATTAGTATAAATGGGTGGTAAATGGTCAGCATGGACTCGGTGGGCCGAAGGGCCTGTTTCAGTGCTGTATCTCCAATTCAAAGACTGAGCACAGTGTGCCAGCAGCTGCACCTGTTTCCTAGGCCACAGCAAGAGAGAGAGAAGGTCACATGGTGTCCTGTAACTTTTAACTGTGGATAAATACTGGCTTCAATCGGTTTGAACTGGAGTCCAGCGAAGCGTGCTCTGAAGGAAAAAGCTGTCTATTTCTCTTAGCAGAGAAACTACATTGAGTTACAGGCTGTGGTATTGCCTAGGGAGAAGAAAAAAAACCTGGAAAAAAAGAACATTTGTTATCAAGATTGAATCTCCATTGTTTGTTTGTGTTTGCTGGAATTCTCAGTAAAGTTTCCACTGAAAAACTACCAATTTTAGAATCCAAATAGACCTGTGGCTATACTCCTTGTTAAAAGAACTATGTGACGCCTGCTGCAATCAAAGTGCTTTGAACGCCTATCCATTATAAACTGTCCAATTCACCTGGAGACTTCGAATGGCATCTGATTGTTCTAATTTGGGACCCCTCACCAATCAGGAACGTAACTTACCAGGACTTTTTTTTAATTCATTCATGGGATGTGGGTGTCGCTGGCCAGTCCAGCATTTATTACCCATCTCTAATTGCCCTTGAGAAGGTGGCGGTGAGCTGCCTTCTTGAACCGCTGCAGTCCATGTGGGGTAGGTACACCCACAGTGCTGTTAGGAAGGGAGTTCCAGGATTTTGACCCAACGACAGTGAAGGAACGGTGATATAGTTCCAAGTCAGGATGATATGTGACTTGGAGGGGACCTTGCAGGTGGTGGTGTTCCCATGCATTTGCTGTCCTTGTCCTTCGAGTTGGTAGAGGTTGCAGGTTTGGAAGGTGCTGTCTAAGGAGTCTTGATATGTTGGTGCCGTGCATCTTGTAGATGGCACACACTGCTGCCACTGTGCGTCAGTGGTGGAGGGAGTGAATGTTTGTGAATGGGCTGCCAATCAAGCGGGCTGCTTTGTCCTGGATGGTGTCGAGCTTCTTGAGTGTTGGAGCTGCACACATCCAGGCAAGCGGAGAGCATTCCATCACACTCCTGACTTGTGCCTTGCAGATGGTGGACAGGCTTTGGGGAGTCAGGAGATGAGTTACTCGTCGTAGGATTCCTAGCCTCTGACCTGCTCTTATAGCCAGGTATTTATATGGCTATTCCAGTTCAGTTTCTGGTCAGTGGTAGCCCCGAGGATGTTGATAGTGGGGGATTCAGCGATGGTAATGCTATTGAATATAAAGGGGCGATGGTTCGATTCTCTCTTGTTGGAGATGTTCATTGCCTGGTACTTGTGTGGCGCAAATGTTACTTGCCACTTATCAGCCCAAGCCTGGATATTGTCCAAGTCTTGCTGCATTTCTACACAGACTGCTTCAGTATCTGAGGAGTCATGAATGGTGCTGAACATTGTGCAATCATCAGCAAACATCCCCACTTCTGACCATATGATTGAAGGAAGGTCATTGATGAAGCAGCTGAAGATGGTTGGGCCTAGGACACTACCCTGAAGAACTCCTGCAGTGATGTCCTGGAGCTCAGATGATTGACCTCCAACAACCACAACCATCTTCCTTTGTGCTAGGTATGACTCCAACCAGCGGAGGGTTTCCCCCCGATTCCCATTAACTTCAGTTTTACTCGGGCTCCTTGATGCCATACTCAGTCAAATGATGCATTGATGTCAAGGGCAGTCACTCTCACCTCACCTCTTGAGTTCAGCTCTTTTGTCCATGTTTGAACCAAGGTTGTAATGAGGTCAGGAGCTGAGTGGCCCTGGTGGAACCCAAACTCAGCATCACTGAGCAGGTTATTGCTAAGCAAGTGCTGCTTGATAGCACTGTTGATGACACCTTCCATCACTTTACTGCTGATTGAGAGTAGGCTGATGGGGCTGTAATTGGCCGGGTTGGACTTGTCCTGCTTTTTGTGCACAGGGCATACCTGGGAAATGTTCCACATTGCCAGGTAGATGCCAGTGTTGTAGCTATACTGGAACAACATGGCTAGGGGTGCGGCATGTTCTGGAGCACAGGTCTTCAGTACTATTGCCAGAATATTGTCAGGGCCCATAGCCTTTGCAGTATCCAATGCCTTCAGTCATTTCTTGATATCACGCGGGGTGAATCGAATTGGCTGAAGTCTGGCATCTGTGATGCTGGGGACTTCAGGAGGAGGCTGAGATGGATCATCAACTCGGCACTTCTGGCTGAAGATTGTTGCAAATGCTTCAGCCTTATCTTTCGCACTGATGTGCTGGGCTCCCCCATCATTGAGGATGGGGATATTTGTGGAGCCACCTCCTCAAGTTAGTTGTTTAATTGTCCACCACCATTCACGGCTGGATGTGGCAGGACTGCAGAGCTTAGATCTGATCCGTTGGTTATGGGATCGCTTCGCTCTGTCTATTGCATGCTGCTTACGCAGTTTGGCATGCAAGTAGTCCTGGGTTGTAGCTTCACCAGGTTGACACCTCATTTGAGGTATGCCTGGTGCTGCTCCAGGCATGCCCTCCTGCACTCTTCATTGAACCAGTGTTGGTCTCCTGGCTTGATGGTAATGGTAGAGTGGGGGATATGCCGGGCCATGAGGTTACAGTTTGTGGTTGAGTACAATTCTGCTGCTGCTGATGGCCCACAGCACCTCATGGATGCCCAGTTTTGCATTGCTAGATCTGTTCGAAATCTATCCCATTTAGCAAGGTGATAGTGCCACACAACACGACAGATGGTATCCTCAATGTGAAGGTGGGACTTCGTTTCCACAAGGACTGTGCGGTGGTCACTCCTACCAATACTGTCATGGACAGAAGCATCTGCGGCAGGCAGATTGGTGAGAACGAGGTCAAGTATGTTTTTCCCTCTTGTTCATTCCCTCACCACCTGTCGCAGACCCAGTCTAGCAGTTATGTCCTTTAGGATATGGCCTGCTTGGTCAGTAGTGGTGATACCGAGCCACTCTTGGTGTTGGACATTGAAGTCCCCCACCCAGAGTACATTCTGTGCCTGTAATAGAACTGATGGGACTGCAAAAGGCTTTACTTGTTGACAATTTAAATGATATAATGTGCAGATTTTTTATACAAGCTATTGATTCTTTATTCATTACCTTAACAATTCAGAATTAATTATTAAAATTGCTGTTCAACACGGAGGAGTACTGACTCATCAGCTGAGGGAGGGCTGTAGGTGGTAATCAGCAGGAGGTTTCCTTGCCCATGTTTGACCTGATGCCATGAGACTTCATGGGGTCCAGAGTCGATGTTGAGGACTCCCAGGGCAACTCCCTCCTGACTGTATACCACTGAGCCACCACCTCTGGTGGGTCTGTCCTGCCGGTGGGACAGGACATACCCAGGGATAGTGATGGCAGTGTCTGGGACATTGTCTGTCAGGTATGATTCCGTGAGTATGACTATGTCAGGCTGTTGCTTGACTAGTCTGTGGGACAGCTCTCCCAACTTTGGCACAAGCCCCCAGATGTTAGTAAGGAGGACTTTGCAGGTTCGACAGGGCTGGGTTTGCCGTTGTCGTTTCCGGTGGCTCGGTCCATGCCGGGTGGTCCATCCTGTTTCATTCCTTTTTGTTGACTTTGTTGCAGTTAGATACAACTGAGTGGCTTGCTAGGCCATTTCAGAGGGAATGTAAGAGTTAACCACATTGCTGTGGGTCTGGAGTCACGTATAGGCCAGATCAGGTAAGAACAGCAGATTTCCTTCCCTAAAGGACATTAGTGATGCCAGCTACTTATTATTTTCCTAAGAAATACTATTTTAAAAATTGGTTAACGGTTGATTTTTGAATGTATGCGTGTGTGCATTAGGGATAAGAGAAAATAAGAAGTTATATCGTCTTTAGACATATATTTATCTTAATAGTGTTTAAGATTCAGTTTATTAAGAAATAGTTAATTTGTTGTCTAAAGATACCTGGTTTGGTTTTTTTACTCTGGGGGTTACTAAAGTGTTTAATTTACATAATATCTGGTCGGCGGAAAAATGTAACAAAATGCTGCGACCTGTGGAATATTGGGACTGAATTGACAGTGCATTACTCCCGCCTCAGTTGTTCCAAATCTTAAACTTAAATAAAGCCAATTACATAGGCATGAGGGCAGAATCACAGAATCTCAAAATTGCTACAGTGCAGAAGGCCATTCGGCCCATCATGTCTGCACCAGCTCTCTGAAAAGCAATTCACTCAGTTCCATTTCCCCACCTTCTCCCCATATCCCTGCACATTCTTCCTTTTCCTATAACGTCTAATTCCCTTGTGTATACTTCAATTGTACCTGCTTCCTCCATATTCTCAGGCAGCACATTCCAGACCTTAACCACTCGCTGCATGAAAACATTTTTCCTCATGTCACTTTTGCTTCTCTTACCAAATACTTTAAATCTGTGCCCTCTCGTTCTCGACCCTTTCACGAGGGGGAACAGTTTCTCTCTATCTAATCTGTCCAGCCCCCTCATGATTTTGAATACATCTATCAAATCATCTCTCAGCCTTCTCTTCTCCAAGGAAAACAGTCCTAACTTCTCCAATCTGTCTTCATAATGGAAATTCCTCATCCCTGGAACCATTCTCATGAATCTTTTTGTACTCTCTCCAATGCCCTCACGTCTTTCCTCAAGTGTGGCGCCCAGAACTAGATGCAATACTCCAGCTGAGGACAAACTATTGTCTTATACAAGTTCAACATAACTTTTTGCACTTGTACTCTATGCCCTTATTAATAAAGCCCAGGATACTGTATGCTTTATTAACTTCTCTCTCAACCTGTCCTGCCATCTTCAATGACTTATGAACATATTCACCCAGGTCCCTCTGCTCCTGCACCTCCTTTAGAATTGTACCCTTTATTTTATATTGTCTCTCCATGTTCTTCCTACCAAAATGAGTCTCTTCACATTTCTAAGGTAAAGAACTGGCTAGAGGTAAATTGGGTAAATAGATTTAAAGGATGGCAGTAAATGAACAGTGAGAAACCTTTAAAGAAACAGTTCAAAATGTTCAACAAAAATACATTGCTTTGAAAAACATAAACTCAGCCAGAAAGACCCAACCGTGGCTCATTCAGGAATAAAGGATAGTATTAGATTAAAAGAAAAGGCTTGCAATGTTGCAAAATAGAGTAGCAAGTCTAAGGATTGGGAGTGTTTTAGAAACAACAAAGGGCCAACAAAAAGTTGATAAAAAAGGAAAAAATAGAATACGAGAGTGAACTAACCAGTAACATAAAAACAAATTGTAAAAGCTTTTATAGGTATAACAAAAGGAAGAGAGTAGCTAAAGTAAACATTTGTCCCTAGGAAGCAGAAAGAGGAGAAATGATCATGGGGAATGAGGAAATGGCAGAGGCATTGAACAAATATTTTGTGTCTGTCTTCACAGTAGAAGACACAAGGCTGCATTTTAGAAAGCTGCTGTTGAAATCGGCAGCAGATGTAAACATTATTTTTTAAAAGATGTTAAACTTGTAAGTGTTGATGTTCAAAGAGACTAGGGTGTGCTTGTACAAGGAACGCAGAAAGTTAGCATGCAGGTGCAGCAAGCAGTTAGAAAGGCAAATGGCATGTTGGCCTTTATTGCAAGGGGATTGGAGTACAGGAATAAAGAAGTATTGTTACAATTGTACAGGGTTTTTGTGAGACCACATCTGGAATACTGTATGCAGTTTTGGTCTCCACATTTAAGAAAGGATATACTTGCATTGGAGACAGTGCAGAGAAGATTCATTAGATTGGTCCTTGGGATGAGAGAGCTGTGCTATGATGAGAGATTAAGTAAATTGGGCCTGTATTCTCTGGAGTTTAGAAGAATGAGAGGTGATCTCATTGAAACATATAAGATTCTAAATGGGCTTGATAGGGAAGACACCAAGAGACTATTTCCGCTGGTCGGGGAATCTAGAACACGGGGACACAGTCTCAGGATAAGGGGCTGATCATTCAGGACTGAGATGAGGAGAAATTACTTCACTCAAAAGGTTGTGAATCTTTGGAATTCTCTACCCCAGAGGGTTGTGGATGATCCATGGTTGAATATATTTGAGGCTGGGATAGATAGATATTTAGTCTCGCAGGGAATCAAGGGATATGGGGAGCAGGAAGGAAAGTTGAGTTGAATCCTAAAATCAGCCATGATCGTTTTGAATGGCGGAGCAGGCTCGCTGGACCATACGATCTACTCCTGCTCCTATTTCTTGTGTTCTTCTGAATACCAATACTCTAGAACTGCCAGCCATTACTGGATCATACTTTAGTGTTTTATAAACTCATGTGCCCAACAGGTATTGATTTTGAAAGTCTCTTTATAAAGTGCGAGCATTGAGATATTGGAGTTTTATCATTAACTCCATTGAACTAACTGTTTAAGATTATTTACGATTGATTCTGCAGAAGCCGTTGGAATAATTACAGCTTGCAACATCTAACTGGGATGTGGCTTGAGATTAATTCATTAGCTACAGCTCTGCCTGGTATGAAAAGCAGTTTCCTGGATTGTGGCCCAGTGTCAAAGCTTGTGTTCAACATTTGCAATAACAGAGAAACTTGAATCAAAGTGAAAAGGGCCTGAACATATTCCCAGCACACCGAATATGGATATCTCATGACAAAGTGTGTCGGGTGAAATATGACCTCAGGAGAAATCCACAGCAGTTTAATGATAATTGGAATAAGAACAGAAAGTGTTGGAAATACTCAGCAGGTCTAACAGCATCTGTGTAGAGAGAAATAGAATTAATGCTTCAAGTCAATGACCTTTCATCAGAACTGGCAGAAGTTAGAAATGTCACAGTCTTTACACAAGTGAAAGAGGGGAGGGGGCAAGGAGAACAAAAGGGAAGGACTGTGATAGGATGGATGGCGGAGAGATGACAGAGATGTCATGGTACAGAATGCAAACTGAGTGCTAAATATTTTTACTGAAAGACAAAGCATGAGTGCAGAGAGAGTGATAATGGCAAAATGATGAACAGCTCTGACCGAAAGCAAAAACATGAAAAAGAAGTTTAAGAGTGGCACATGGTGAAATTTTTTTTAAATTAAATAAATAATAAATAATAATAATTAATAATAAGCTTCAGGAACAGCATGTTATCTTCTAATTAGGCACTCTACAGCCTTTTGGACTCGATATTGAGTTCAATAATTTAAGACCATGAGCCCCATTATCTCAAGCTGCATTGAGATCTGGTGAGTCGGGTCAGAGGGAGTTTTAAGGGTTAATTTCAATCTAAAGTCCAGATTTTTCTTCAATTTAACAATTAACTTAAAATTACTCCTTAAATTGAGAGAAGTTAAGTTTTATTCCAGCTTAAAACAGGGGTATACAAGCTGCCTGGGAGTAGCTGCAGCTCGTAACCTCGGTAACTGGTTTAAACTGGTTTTCAGAAGCTTGAGTTAGTTGATTTTTCAGAAAGTATAAAAGCAGGGCTTCCTCAGTGCAGTTTGGTCTGGAGTGAGTCTTTGCTTTTTCAGCCTTGAGTAGCTGGCTTAGTTTGGTACAGGGGGAGAAGCTGATTGGTTAGTAACTGGTAAGTTATTTTACTTATTGTAACAAATAGTTTTTAAAGTTAGGTTATGGCAGGTCAGCTCGGCCAAGTGAAATGCACATCCTGTGGTATGTGGGAAGCCACAGATGCACCACGTGTCCTAGATCAAGACATCTGCAGGAAGTGCCACTGGCTGCAGAAGCTTGAACTCTGTGTTTCAGAACTCGAGCGGTGGCTGGAGTCACTGTCTGCAAGGCTGAGGTCTATGTGTATAGCATGTTTGGGAGGTGGTCACACTGCAGGTTAGGAGCATGCAGGCAGTTAGGGAATGGGTGACAACCAGGCAGGTATTGCAGGTGTCCCCTGGCTCTATCTCACTTGCTGAGCGATATTCCATTTTGGATACTGGTGAAGGTGATGGTTCCTCAGGCAGTGCAGCCAGAACAAAGTCTGTGGCACCACGGGTGGCTCAGCTGCACAGGAGGGAGGAAGAGTGGAAGAGCAATAGTGATAGGGGTTTTGATAGTCAGGGGATCAGACGGGTGTTTCTGCTGCAGTAAATGTGACTCCAGGATGGTGTGTTGCCTCCCTGGTGCCAGGGTCAAGGATGTCACGGAGTGACTACAGGACATCCTTCTGGGGGAGGGTGAACAGCCAGAGGTTGTGGTCCACATTGGTACCAATGACATAGGTAGGAAGAGGGATGAGGTCCTGAAAGCAGACTTCAGGGAGTTAGGAAGGAAATGAAAAAGCAGGACCTCCAAAGCAGTAATCTCAGGATTACTCCCAGTGCCACATGCAAGTGAGCATAGGAATAGGAGGATTGATCGATTGAACACGTGGCTGGAGAATTGGTGTAGCAGGGAGGGCATCAGATTTCTGAGACATTGGGACCAGTTCTGGGGCAGGTGATACCTGTACAAGATGGACGGGCCACACCGTAACAGGACCCGAAATAATATCCTCGCAGGGAGATTTGCTAGTGCTGTTGGGGAGGGTTTAAACTAGCTTGTCGGGTGATGGGAACCTGAGGGGTAGCTCAAATTGGAAGAATGTAAAGCTGGCAACAGGAAGTAGAAAAGTAGCAAGCAACATTACAAGGCAGGCGAAACAAAGGCGAGCATCAACTAGGCTTTGCAGAATGTCAAAACGGCAAAGTTAAGGGCACTCTACCTGAATGCAGGCAGCATTCACATCAAGGTAGATGATTTAAAGACACAAATAGAGGCAAATGGGTATGATCTAATTGCCATTACAGAAACGTGGCTACAGCCTGACCAAGACTAGGAGCTGAATATTCAAGGAAATCTAGCTTTTAGGAAGGACAGGTGAAAAGGAAGGGAGGTGGTGTTATGCTGATAATAAGGGATGGGATCAGTACATTAGCCAGCGAGGATCTCAGATCGGAAGAACAAAATGTGGAATCTGTTTGGGTGGAGCTAAGAAACAGCAAGGGGCAGCAAATATTGGTAGGAGTCGTTATAAACCACCAAACAGTAGTGGTAGTGTGGGGCAGGGTATTAAACAGAAGATGAGAGAAGCATGTATCATGGGTGATCTCAATATACACATAGACTGGGTAAACCTAATGAGTAATAACGCTGTGAAGGAAAAGTTTCTGGAGTGTGTTCGGGATGGTTTTCCGAATAGTTCCAGAGATGTAGAGGAAAGGATAGCGAAGATGATTCTCGACAGGGGCGAGAGTAACAGGGTAGTTGTTATGGGGGACTTTAACTTTCCAAATATCGACTGGAAATACTATAGTTCGAGTACTTTAGATGGGCCAGTTTTTGTCCAGTGTGTGCAGGAGGGGTTTTCTGACACAGTATGTAGACAGGCCAACCAGGGGCGATGCCATATTGGATTTGGTACTGGGAAATGAACCCGGCCAGGTGTTAGATTTAGATGTAGGTGAGCACTTTGGTGATAGTGATCACAATTCGGTTAGGTTTACCTTAGCGATGGGCAGGGACAGGTATATACCGCAGGGCAAGAATTATAGCTGGGGGAAAGGAAATTATGATGCGATTAGGCAAGATTTAGGATGCGTAGGATGGGGAAGGAAACTGCAGGGGATGGGCACAATCGAAATGTGGAGCTTATTCAAGGAGCAGCTACTGCGTGTCCTTGATAAGTATGTGCCTGTGAGGCAGGGAGGAAGTTGTCGAGCGAGGGAGCCGTGGTTTACTAAAGAAGTTGAAGCGCTTGTCAAGAGGAAGAAGAAGGCTTATGTTAGGATGAGACGTGAAGGCTCAGTTAGGGCGCTTGAGAGCTACGAGCTAGCCAGGAAGGATCTAAAGGGAGAGCTAAGAAGAGCAAGGAGAGGACACGAGAAGTAATTGGTGGATAGGATCAGGGAAAACCCTAAGGCTTTCTATAGGTATATCAGGAATAAAAGAATGACTCGAGTTAGATTAGGGCCAATCAAGGATAGTAGTGGGAAGTTGTGTGTGGAATCAGAGGAGATAGGGGAAGTGTTAAATGAATATTTTGTGTCAGTATTTACAGTAGAGAAAGAAAATGTTGTTGAGGAGAATACTGAGATTCAGGCTACTAGGCTAGATAGGATTGAGGTTCACAAGGAGGAGGTGTTAGCAATTTTGGAAAGTGTGAAAATAGATAAGTCCCCTGGGCCAGATGGGATTTATCCTAGGATTCTCTGGGAAGCTAGGGAGGAGATTGCAGAGCCTTTGACCTTGATCTTTATGTCGTCATTGTCGACAGGAATAGTGCCGGAAGACTGGAGGATAGCAAATGTTGTCCCCTTGTTCAAGAAGGGGAGTAGAGACAGCCCTGGTAATTATAGACCTGTGAGCCTTACTTCGGTTGTGGGTAAAATGTTGGAAAAGGTTATAAGAGACAGGATTTATAATCATCTTGAAAAGAATAAGTTCATTAGCGATAGTCAGCACGGTTTTGTGAAGGGTAGGTCATGCCTCACAAACCTTATTGAGTTTTTCGAGAAGGTGACCAAACAGGTGGATGAGGGTAAAGCAGTGGATGTGGTGTATATGGATTTCAGTAAGGCGTTTGATAAGGTTCCCCACGGTAGGCTATTGCAGAAAATACGGAAGTATGGGGTTGAAGGTGATTTAGAGCTTTGGATCAGAAATTGGCTAGCTGAAAGAAGACAGAGGGTGGTGGTTGATGGCGAATGTTCATCCTGGAGTTTAGTTACTAGTGGTGTACCGCAAGGATCTGTTTTGGGGCCACTGCTGTTTGTCATTTTTATAAATGACCTGGAAGAGGGTGTAGAAGGGCGGGTTAGTAAATTTGCAGATGACACGAAGGTCGGTGGAGTTGTGGATAGTGCCGAAGGATGTTGTAGGGTACAGAGGGACATAGATAGGCTGCAGAGCTGGGCTGAGAGATGGCAAATGGAGTTTAATGCGGAAAAGTGTGAGGTGATTCACTTTGGAAGGAGTAACAGGAATGCAGAGTACTGGGCTAATGGGAAGATTCTTGGTAGTGTAGATGAACAGAGAGATCTTGGTGTCCAGGTACATAAATCCCTGAAGGTTGCTAACCAGGTTAATAGGGCTGTTAAGAAGGCATATGGTGTGTTAGCTTTTATTAGTAGGGGGATCGAGTTTCGGAGCCACGAGGTCATGCTGCAGCTGTACAAAACTCTGGTGAGACCGCACCTGGAGTATTGCGTGCAGTTCTGGTCACCGCATTATCGGAAGGATGTGGAAGCTATGGAAAGGGTGCAGAGGAGATTTACTAGGATGTTGCCTGGTATGGAGGGAAGGTCTTGCGAGGAAAGGCTGAGGGACTTGAGGTTGTTTTCGTTGGAGAGAAGGAGGAGGAGAGGTGACTTAATAGAGGCATATAAGATAATCAGAGGGTTAGATAGGGTGGATAGTGAGTGTCTTTTTCCTCGGATGGTGATGGCAAACACGAGGGGACATAGCTTCAAGTTGAGGGGTGATAGATATAGGACAGATGTCAGAGGTAGTTTCTTTACGCAGAGAGTAGTAGGGGCGTGGAACGCCCTGCCTGCAGCAGTAGTAGATTCGCCAACTTTAAGGGCATTTAAGTGGTCATTGGATAGACATATGGATGAAATGGAATAGTGTAGGTCAGATGGTTTCACAGGTCGGCGCAACATCGAGGGCCGAAGGGCCTGTACTGCGCTGTAATGTTCTAAAAACAGTATGTTGTGGAACCGACTAGAGAACAGGCTATTTTAGATCTAATATTACGTAATGAGAAAGGACTAATTAATAATCTTGTTGTAAAAGAACCTTTCGGGATGAGTGATCATAATATAGATTTTATATTATGTTTGAAAGTGAGATAGTTCAATCTGAAATCAGGTTTTTTACTTTGAACAAAAGAAGTTATGAAGGTGAGAGGCAAATTGGCTGAGGTGGATTGGGAAACTACATTAAAAGGTATGACAGTACATAGGCAATGGATAGTCTTTAAAGAATTATGAATGGGCAGGAAGCAAAGAGATACAGACCCTTAGAAAATAGGCGACAGGTTTAGATAGAGGATCTGGATCGGCGCAGGCTTGGAGGGCCGAAGGGCCTGTTCCTGTGCTGTAATTTTCTTTGTTCTTTGTTCTTTGTACATAATTTACTGCAACTATACATTCCTTCAAGGCACAAAACCCCCAACAGTAAAGGCGGTCAACCATGGATAACAAAGGAAGTTAAGGATTGAATAAGATTAAAAGAAAAGGCCTATATAGTTGCCAGAAATAGTAGTAAACCTGAGGACTGGGAGGATTTTCGAATACAACAAAGGAGAACCAAGAAACTGATGAAGAAAGGGAGAATAGAATATGGATGTAAGCTAGCAAAAAACATAAAAGTAAAAGCTTCTATATGTATAAAGGAAATGTTTAGCTAAGACAGATGTGGGTCCATTACAAGAAGAGTCAGGAGAATTTATAATGGGGAATAGAGAAATGGCAGAGAAGCTAAATGATTACTTTGTGTCTGTCTTCACTGAGGAAGATACAAGAAATACAAAATTAAAGATCCAAGGGATTAGGGAGAATGAGGAATTGAAGAAAATTAGTATTAGTAAGTAAGCTCTGTTGGAGACATTAATGGGGCTGAAGGTTGATAAGTCACTGGGTCCTGAGTGTTGAAAGAGGTAGCTATGGAGATAGTGGATGCATTAGTGATCATCTTCCAAAATTCTATAGAATCTGGAATGGTTCCTGCAGATTGGAAGGTGGCAAATGTCACCCCACTATTTCAAAAGGGAGGGAGACAGAAAACAGGGAATTACAGACCTGTTAGCTTTCCATCAGTTGTTGGGAAAATGCTAGAATCTATTCTAAAGGATGTGATAAATGGACACTTGGATAATAATGATCTGATTTGGGCATAGTCAACATGGATTTATGAATGGGAAATCACATTTGACGAACCTGTTGCAGTTTTTTGATACTAAAAGAATTGATAAAGGGGAGTGGGTGGACGTGGTATACTTGGATTTTCGGAAGGATTTTGATAAAGCCCCCACAGGAGGTTGGTTAGCAAAATTAAAGCACATGAGATAGGAGGTAATATACTGGCATGGATTAAAGATTGGTTAACAGGCAGAAACCAGAGAGTAGGAATAAACAGGTCATTCTCGCGTTGGCAGGCTGTGACTAGTGGGTACCGCAGAGATTAGTACTTGGGCCCCAGCTGTTCACAATACATATCAATGATTTGGATGTGAGGACAAAATGTAATATTTCCAAGTTCACGGATGACACAAAACTAGGTGGGAATGTGTGTTATGAGGAAGATGCAAAGCGGCTTCAAGGAGATTTGCCCAGTCTCAGTGAGTGGGCAAGAACATGGCAGATGGAATAAAATGTGAGGTAATTCATTTTGGTAGGAGGAATAGATGTGCACAGTATTTCTTAAATGGTAAGAGATTAGAAGTGCAGATGTAAAAAGGGACCTGGGTGTCCTCATCAATAAGTCACTGAAAGCTAACATGCAGGTGCAGCAAGCAATTAAGAAGGCTAATGGTATGTTAGCCTTTATCGCAAGAGGATTTGAGTACAGGAGTAGTGAAGTCTTGCTTCAATTATATAGAACCTTGGTTAGACTGCACCTGGAGTACTGTGTGCAGTTTTGGAAGGATATCGCCTTAGAGAGTTCACCAGAATTGTTCCCAGGATAGTCAGACTGACCTATGGAGAGAGATTAGAGAATACAGGCCCAGTTTCCCAGAGTTTTGAAGAATTAGAGGAGATCTCATTGAAACCTACAAAATACTTAGAGGGTTAGACAGGGTAGATGCAGGTAAGATGTTTCCCCTGGTTGGGGAGTCCAGAACCAGGGGACACAATTTCAAAATAAAGGGGAAGCCACTCGGGACAGAGATGAGGATAAATTTCTTTACTCAGAGGGTTGTGAATCTTTGGAATTCTCTACCCCAGAGGGCTGTGGAAGCTCAGTCATTGAGTATGTTTAAAGCAGAGATTGACAGATTTCTAAATACAAATATCAGAGGGGATATGGGGATAATGTGGGGAAAAAGGCATTGAAGTGGATGATCAACCATGATTGTATTCAATGGAGGAGCAGGTTTGATGGGCTGAATTTTTTATTATTCATTCATGGGATGTGGGCGTCGCTGGCTAGGGCAGGATTTGTTGCCCATCCCTAATTGCCCTTGAGATGTTGGTGGTGAGCTGCCTTCTTGAACCGCTGCAGTCCATGTGGGGTAGGTACACCCACAGTGCTGTTAGGAAGGGAGTTCCAGGATTTTGACCCAGTGACAGTGAAGGAACGGCGATATAGTTCCAAGTCAGGATGGTGTGTGGCTTGGAGGGGAACTTGCAGGTGGTGGTGTTCCCATGCGTTTGCTGCCCTTGTCCTTCTAGATGGTAGAGGTTGCAGGTTTGGAAGGTGCTGTCTGCGGAGCCTTGGTGCGTTGTGTTGAATGGCCTACTCCTGCTCCTATGTTTCTATTTTTATTTATTTATCTATTCTTTATATGTAATAATTATTTATTTTATAACCATGTGCTAATGATGAAAATGTTAAGCCAATGTAGGTCAACGAGCAGAGGGGGTGATGGATGAAAGGAAATTCATGCTGGTTAGGATACAGGCAGTCGAGTTTGTGTGTACTGAGATTTCCAGAGGGCGGAAGGTGGGATTTCACAGAATCACAGAAACATAGAAAATAGGAGCAGGAGTAGGCCATTCGGCCCTTCGAGCCTGCTCCACCATTCATTATGATCATGGCTGATCATCCAACTCCGTAATCTGTCCCCACTTTCCCCCCATACCCTTTGATCCCTTTCACCCCAAGAGCTATATCTAACTCCTTGAAAACATACAATGTTTTGGCCTCAACTGCATTCTGTGGTAGTGAATTCCACAGGCTCACCACTCTCTGGGTGAAGAAATTTCTCCTCATCTCAGTCCTGAAAGGGTTACCCCGTATGACCCTTGGTTCTGGACTCCCCCACCATCGGGAACATTCTTCCTGCATCTACCCTGTCAACTCCTGTTAGAATTTTATAGGTTTCTATGAGATCCCCCCTCACTCTTCTGAACTCCAGTGAATATAATCCTAACCGACTCAATCTCTTCTCATACGTCAGTCCCGCCATCCCAGGAATCAGTTTGGTAAACCTTCGCTGCACTCCCTCGAAAGCAAGAACATCCTTCCTCAGATAAGGAGACCAAAACTTCACACAATATTCCAGGTATGGCCTCACCAAGGCCCTGTATAATTGCAGCAAGACATCCCTGCTCCTGTATTCGAATCCTCTCGCTATGAAGGCCAACATACCATTTGCCTTTTTACTGCTTGTTGGACCTGCATGCTTACCTTCAGCGATTGGTGTATGAGAACACCCAGGTCTAATTGCAGATTCCCCTCTCTCAGTTTATAGCCGTTCAGATAAAATCTGCCTTCCTGTTTTTGCTACCAAAGTGGATAACCTCACATTTAGCCACATTATACTGCATCTGCCATGCATTAGCCCACTCACTCAACTTGTCCAAATCACCCTGAAGCCTCTCTGCATCCTCCTCACAACTCGCCCTCCCACCCAGTTTTGTGTCATCTGCAAATTTGGAGATATTGCATTTAGTTCCCTCATCTAAATCATTGTATATATTGTGAATAGCTGGGGTCCTAGCACCAATTCCTGTGGTACCCCACTAGTCACTGCCTGCCATTCGGAAAAAGACCCATTTATTCCTACTCTTTGCTTCCTGTCTGCCAACCAATTTTCTATCCATCGCAAGACCTTACCCCCAATCCCATGCGCTTTAATTTTACACGCTAATCTCTTATGTGGGACTTTGTTAAAGCCTTCTGAAAGTCCAAATAAACCACATCGACTGGCTCCCCCTCATCAACTCTACTAGTTACATCCTCGAAGAATTCTAGTAGATTTGTCAAGCAGGATTTCCCTTTCGTAAATCCATGCTGACTCTGCCCGATTCTACCACTGTTCTCCAAGTGCTCTGCTATAAAATCTTTGATAATGGACTCTAGAATTTTCCCCACTACCGATGTCAGGCTGACTGGTCTATAATTCCCTGTTTTCTCTCTATCTCTCTTTTTAAATAGTGGGGTTACATTAGCTACCCTCCAATCTGTAAGAACTGTTCCAGAGTCTACAGAATCTTGGAAGATGACCACCAATTCATCCACTATTTCTAGGGCCACTTCTTTAAGTACTCTGGGATGTAGATTATCAGGCCCTGGGGATTTATCAGCCTTCAATCCCATCAATTTCCCCAACACCATTTCTCTAATAATACTGATTTCCTTCAGTTCCTCTCTCTCACTAAACCCTGTGTTCCCCAACATTTCTGGTATGATATTTGTGTCCTCCTTTGTGAAGACAGAACCAAAGTATGCATTTAGTTGGTCAGCCATTTCTTTATTCCCCATAATAAATTCCCCTGTTTCTGACTGTAAGGACCTACATTTGTCTTCACCAATCTTTTTCTCTTCACATCCCTATAGAAACTTTTACAAGTCAGTTTTTGGGTTCCCCACAAGCTGGGCGGCACAGTGGCGCAGTGGTTAGCACCGCAGCCTCACAGCTCCAGTGACCCGGGTTCAATTCTGGGTACTGCCTGTGTGGAGTTTGCAAGTTCTCCCTGTGTCTGCGTGGGTTTTCTCCGGGTGCTCTGGTTTCCTCCCACAGCCAAAAGACTTGCAGGTTGATAGGTAAATTGGCCATTATAAATTGCCCCTAGTATAGGTAGGTGGTAGGGGAATATAGGGACAGGTGAGGATGTGGTAGGAATATGGGATTAGTGTAGGATTAGTATAAATGGGTGGTTAATTGTCAGCACAGACTCGGTGGGATGAATGGCCTGTTTCAGTGCTGTATCTCTAAATCTAAAAAAAAAATCTAAATCTTACTCTCCTACTCTATTTTCCCCTTCTTAATCAATCCCTTGTTCCTCCTTTTCTGAATTCTAAACTGCTCCCAATCCTCAGGTCTGTTGTTTTTTCTGGCGAATTTATATGCCTCTTCCTTGGATCGAATGCTATCTCTAATTTCCCTTGAAAGCCATGGTTTAGCTACCTTTCACGTTTTACTTTTGCACCAGACAGGAATAAACAATTGTTGCAGTTCATCCATGTGCTCTTTGAATGTTTGCCATTGTCTATCCACTGTCATCCCTTTAAGTAACATTTCCCAATCCGTCATGGCCAATTCGCGCGTCATACCTTCGTAGTTTCCTTTATTATGATTCAGGACCCTAGTCTCAGAATCAACTACATCACTCTCCATCTTGATGAAGAATTTTATCATATTATGGTCGCTCATCCCCAAGGGGTCTTCCACAACTAGATTGTCAATTATTCCTCTCTCATTATACAATACCCACTCCATGAATTCTTCCTCTGCGGTATTGTGACTAATTTGATTTACCCAATCTATAAGCAGATTAAAGTCACCCACAATTACAGATGTTTCTTTATCACATCCGTCTCTAATTTCCTGTTTATTGCCATTCCGAACATCACCACTACAGTTTGGGCATCTATACACAACCCCCACTAATGTTTTTTGCCCATTAGTGTTTCTCAGCTCTCCCCATACAGATTCCACATTGTCAGAGCTAATATCCTTCCGAACTGTTGCATTAATTTCCTCTTTAACCAGCAATGCAACTCCACCGCCTTTTACTTTTTGTCTGTCCTTCCTAAATACTAAATACCCTTGGATGTTCATTTCCCATCCCTGGTCACCTTGCAGCCATGTCTCAGTAATTTCGACTATATCATACCCGTTTACATCTATTTGTGCAACTAATTCATCCACTTTATTGCGAATGCTCTGTGGATTAAGGGACAAAGCCTTAAGGCTTGTCTTTTTAACATTACTGGTCCCATTCCCACTATTTTTCACTGTGGCCCTGTTTGATTCTGGCCCTTGATTTCTCTGCCATCACTTTTCTTATTCCCCTTACTGTCTTTTGTTCTTGTCTTTAATTCCCCCCTCCCCTGACTCCTTGCAAAGGTTCCCATCCCCCTGCTATTTTAATTTAAACCCTCCCCAACCACTCTAGCAAATATTCCCCCTAGAATATCAGTCCTGGTCCTGCCCAGGTGTAACCCATCCAGTTTGTACTGGTCCCACCTCCCCCAGGAATCTAAAACCCTCCCCCTCACACCATCTCTTCAGCCATGTAGTCATCCGATATATCCTGATATTTCTACTCTGACTGGCACGTGGCACTGGTAGTAATCCTGAGATCACTACCTTTGAGGTTCTGCTTTTCAACTTACTTCCTAGCTCCCTATATTCTGCTTTTAGGACCTCATCCCTTTTTTTATCTATGTCGTTTGCACCAACGTATACCACGACCACTGGCTGTTCACCCTCCCCCCTTCAGAATGTCCTGTAACCGCTCTGAGACATCCTTGACCCTAGCACCAGGGAGGCAACATACCATCCTGGAGTCTCGTTTGCGGCCACAGAAACGCCTATCTATTCCCCTTACAATTGAATCCTCTATAACTATTGCATTCCCACACTTTTTACTCCTCCCCTGTGCAGCAGAGCCAACCGTGGTGCAATGAATTGGGCTGTTGCTGCTTTCCCCTGAGAGGCCATTCCCCCCAACAGTATCCAAAGCAGTTTATCTGTTTTGCAGGGGAATAGCCACAGGAGATTCCTGAACTGCCTGCCTAGTCCTCTTGCTCTGCCTGGTGGTCACCCATTCCCCTCCTGCCTGTGGGCTCTGAGCCTGTGGTGTGACCACCTCTCTATACGTGCTATCCACGATACTCTCTGCCTCGTGGATGATCCAGTGTCCCCAGCTGCCGCTCCAGCTCTGAAACTCTGAATCTCTGAAATCACAGAATTGTTACAGTGCAGAAGGAGGCCATTCAGCCCATCGTGTCTGCACCTGCTCTCCAAGTGAGCGTTTCACCGAGTACCACTCCACATTCTCCCCATAACCTGCACATTCTTCCATTTCATATAACTGTCTGTCACATTTTGAAAGCCTTGATTGAACCTGCCTCCACCACACTCAGGCAGCACATTCCAGATTCCAACCACTCGCTGCATGATAAAGTTTTTCCTCATTTCACTTTTGCTTCCCTTACCAATCACTTTAAATCTGTGCCCTCTTATTCTTGATCCTTTCACGAGTGGGAACAGTTTCTCTCTATCTGCTCTGTCCAGACCCCTCATGATTTTGAATACCTCTATCAAATCTCGTCTCAGCCTTCTCTTCTCCAAGGAAAACAGTCCTAACTTCTCCAATCTGTCTTCATACCTGAAGTTCCTCAATGCTGGAAACATTCTTGAGTATTTTCTGTACTCTCTCCAATGCCCTCACATCTTTCCTGTAGTGTGGCGCCCAGAACTGGACACAATAATTCAACTGAGGCCTTATACAAGTTCAGCATAACTTTAAAGTGCTGCAAATACTCAGGCAGCATCTTGAGAGAGAGTAACAGAGTTCACTGAAACATTAACTCTTTTTCTCTCTCCACAGATGCTGCCAGATCTGGATATTTCCAGCACTTTGTTTTTAAGCATGCGCTGTATTTTGCTTTTATTCAACATAATTTCCTTGCTCTTGTACTCTATGCTCCTATTAATAAAGCCCAGGATACTGTATACTTTATTAACCGCTCTCTCAACCTGTCCTGCCACCTTCAATAACTTATGGACAAATACACCCAGGTCCCTCTGCTCCTGCACCCACTTTAGAATTGTACCCTTTATTTTATATTGTCTCTCTATGTTCTTCCAACCAAAATGAATCACTTCATATTTCTCTGCATTGAACTTCATCTGCCACCTGTCTGTCCATTTCACCAACTTGTCTATGTTCTTTTGAAGTTCTACACTATCTTCCTCACAGTTCACAGTGCTTCCAAGTTTCATATCATCCGCAAACTTCGAATTGTGCCCTGAATACCAAGCTCTAGATCGTCAATATGTATCAGGAAAAGCAAGGGTCCCAACACTGACCCCTGGGGAACTCCACCACAAACCTTCCTCCAGCCCAAAAAACATTCATACCCACTACTCTTAGTTTCCTGTCACTCAGCCAATTCCATATCCATGTTGCTACTGTCCCTTTTACTCCCTGAACTGTAACCTTGTTCACATATCTGTGTGACATGTGCCATTTTGCTCATTAATGGCACCTAATAGTGTAAGTAAGATCTAGTCAGAGAGCTTCAGCACTTTATCATGAAGAGGTATAGTTTAATTAGGGACAGGCAGCATTGATTTGTTAAAGACAAATTGTGTATGACTAACTTGATTGAATTCTTCAAAGTAACAGAGAAGGTTGATCAAGGTGGTGTAGTAGATGTTGTATATATGGCCTTTCAGAAGGCATTTGGCAAAGTGCCACACAGGAGGCTTATTAAAAAGATAGAAGCCCATGGAATGAAGGGGAAAATGACAGTATGGACACTGAATTGGCTCAGTGACAGGAAACAAACGATGGTGATGGACACGTTTTTCTGACAGGGTGAGTTTTGGTTCATTAATCTTTGCAATTTTTATAAATGACCTAGACTCAGGTGTAGGGAACAGCATTATAAAGTTTACAGCTGATGCAAAACTTAATGAAGTAGTCGATAGTGAAGAGGGCGGTTGTAGACAGGATGGTGAAATGGGCTGAAACATGACAGATGGAACTCAATGTTGAGTTGAGAGATTCAGATGGACAGTGCGAGGTGATGCATTATGGGAGGTCTAATATGGAAAGACAATTTACTGTAAATGAGCCGAGACCTGGGTGTCCAAATTCACAAACCTTAAAGGTTGCAGGGCAAGTGGATAAGGTGCTGAAAAACATATGGATTATTTAGGTTTATCAATAAAGGCGTAGAATATAAACACAAATAAATCAAGCTCAAACTTTATAAATTACTGGTTAGACCTCAGCTGGAATATAATAGATAATTCTATTAAGTTGGTAAGACATGACCTCGCTAAGAGGAAAAAGGAAGCATACATAAGGTCTAGGAGGCTGAAGAAAGACGAAGCTTTGAAAGAATATCGGGAATGTAGGATCAATCTGAAACGAGGAATTAAGAGGGCTAAAAGGGGTCATGAAATATCTTTAGCAAACAGGGTTAAAGAAAATCCCAAAGCCTTTTATTCATATATAAGGAGCAAGAGGGTAACGAGAGAAAGGATTGGCCCACTCAAGGACAAAGGAGGAAAGTTATGCGTGGAGTCAGCGAAAATGGGTGAGATTCTAAACGAGTACTTTGCATCGGTATTCACCGAGGAGAGGGACATGACGGATGTTGAGGTTAGGGACAGATGTTTGATTACTCTAGGTCAAGTCGGCATAAGGAGGGAGGAAGTGTTGGGTATTCTAAAAGGCATTAAGGTGGACAAGTCCCCAGGTCCGGATGGGATCTATCCCAGGTTTGTGTGGGAAGCGAGAGAGGAAATAGCTGGGGCCTTAACAGATATCTTTGCAGCATCCTTAAACACAGGTGAGGTTCCGGAGGACTGGAGAATTGCTAATGTTGTCCCCTTGTTGAAGAAGGGTAGCAGGGATAATCCAGGTAATTATAGACCGGTGAGCCTGACATCAGTGGTAGGGAAGCTGCTGGAGAAGATACTGAGGGATAGGATCTATTCCCATTTGGAAGAAAATGGGCTTATCAGTGATAGGCAACATGGTTTTGTGCAGGGAAGGTCATGTCTTACCAACTTAATAGAATTCTTTGAGGAAGTGACAAAGTTGATTGATGAGGGAAGGGCTGTAGATGTCATATACATGGACTTCAGTAAGGCGTTTGATAAGGTTCCCCATGGTAGGCTGATGGAGAAAGTGAAGGCGCATGGGGTCCAAGGTGTACTAGCTAGATGGATAAAGAACTGGCTGGGCAACAGGAGACAGAGAGTAGCAGTGGAAGGGAGTTTCTCAAAATGGAGATGTGTGACCAGTGGTGTTCCACAGGGATCCGTGCTGGGACCACTGTTTGTGATATATATAAATGATTTGGAGGAAAGTATAGGTGGTCTGATTAGCAAGTTTGCAGACGACACTAAGATTGGTGGAGTAGCAGATAGTGAAGGGGACTGTCAGAGAATACAGCAGAATATAGACAGACTGGAGAGTTTGGCAGAGAAATGGCAGATGGAGTTCAATCAGGGCAAATGCGAGGTGATGCATTTTGGAAGATCCAATTCAAGAGTGAACTATACAGTAAATGGAAAAGTCCTGGGGAAAATTGATGTACAGAGAGATTTGGGTGTTCAGGTCCATTGTTCCCTGAAGGTGGCAACGCAGGTCAATAGAGTGGTCAAGAAGGCATACGGCATGCTTTCCTTCATTGGACGGGGTATTGAGTACAAGAGTTGGCAGGTCATGTTACAGTTGTATAGGACTTTGGTTCGGCCACATTTGGAATACTGCGTGCAGTTCTGGTCGCCACATTATCAAAAGGATGTGGATGCTTTGGAGAGGGTGTAGAGGAGGTTCACCAGGATGTTGCCTGGTATGGAGGGCGCTAGCTATGAAGAGAGGTTGAGTAGATTAGGATTATTTTCATTAGAAAGACGGAGGTTGAGGGGGGACCTGATTGAGGTGTACAAAATCATGAGAGGTATAGACAGGGTGGATAGCAAGAGGCTTTTTCCCAGAGTGGGGGATTCAATTACAAGGGGACACGAGTTCAAAGTGAAAGGGGAAAAGTTTAGGGGGGATATGCGTGGAAAGTTCTTTATGCAGAGGGTGGTGGGTGCCTGGAACGCATTGCCAGTGGAGGTGGTCGACGCGGGCACGATAGCATCTTTTAAGATGTATCTAGACAGATACATGAATGGGCAGGAAGTAAAGAGATACAGACCCTTAGAAAATAGGCGACATGTTTAGATAGAGGATTTGGATCGGCGCAGGCTTGGAGGGCCGAAGGGCCTGTTGCTGTGCTGTAATTTTCTTTGTTCTTTGTTCTTTGTAATTCTAGGCAGCACATTTCAGGAGACATGTAAAGGCCTTAAAGTGTCCAGAGGAGGTTTACCAGGATGATACCAGGGATGAGGGACTGAGGTTATGAGAAGAGGTTGGAAAAGTTAAGGTTGTTCTCCTTGAAACAGAGAAGGTTAAGAGGTGACTGGATAGAGATTTACAAAATGATGACAGGTTTTGATAGAGTAGAGAGAGAAAAGATAGCGATATAGTAGAGAGAAAATTATTCACTCTGGTGAGTGGGTCAATAACCAGATGTCATGGAATTAAACTCATTGTAAATGATTGAGGGGAGATGAGGAGAAATGTTTTCACTCAGTTATCGGGATCTGAAACGCTCGACTTGAAAAGGTGCTGGAAGCTGAAACTAAGAACAACTAGTCTGTCAAAGAGCCAGCACAGGTAGAACGGACTGAATGGCTTCCATCTGTGCTGTAAGTTAGTCTATGAACATAATTATTCCAATACTTAGAAGCATCTGTATTTATTAGCTTTTCTTAACTAGTCTCTTGGATTTCCTCAGACAAAGATTTTGGGAAGGTTGTAGTCATTGGTTGCAGCCCGCTGGTGGTGGCTGGTCAGGCCTATCCATGACTGGCAGATTCTCCCACAGCGGGTACAAGTGAAGGTATCCTCGCTGCTGGGGGCAATTGGATCTATCCTTCTCCCCCTTTTCTCTTTCATGCTGGTTCTTCACTCAGTCTCAAAGGTGTCTGTAGCCCTCCTGATGTAGCATCTCCAGGCATCATGATCTATGGTCTGCGCTTCTCAATGGCGATGGTCGATTGGGCACACAGAGAGAGACTTCTTCAGGGAGTCCTTGAAACGTTTGCATGGGGCCCCTCTGTTCCTCTTACCCGTGGTCAGCTCTCCATACAACACGATCTTGGGCAGGTGACTGTCATCCATCCAGGCAATGTGACCCGCCCAACACAGTTGGTTTTGCAGGCGGATGGACTCAATGTTGACTGTTTCCAGGACTTCAATGTTTGTGATGTGGTCCTGCCAGCGGATCGTGAGGATGCTGCAGAGACAGCACTGATGGAAGCGCTCTAGAAGGTGTACATGACGGCGGTATAGGACCCATGGCTCAGCACCATACAGAAGGGTGGTGAGGACCATGGCTTTGTACACTTTGAGTTTGGTCTGTGCTCTGAAGCTGTGGTTGCTCAACACACGTTAGTAGAGTCTGCCGAATGTACTGTTTGCTTTTGAGAGCCTATTGTCCACTTCCTTGTCTTTGGTATCAAACGAGATGACACTTCCCAAATAAATTGCTTGACAGCATTCAGCTCGGTTCCCTCGATGACAATGGTTGGTGGTGTATATTCTTCTTGGGATGCAGGACTTCAGTTTTCTTTAAAATGATTTTTAGTCTGAAGAGTTGTGCCACCTCAGAAAAACGTGTTATAAGTTGCAGGTCTGACTGACTGTGGGCCAGGAGAGCACAGTCATCAGCGAAAAGAGGTTCACGGATGAGTTTTTCTTGTGTCTTTTTGTGAGCCTGAAGATGCCCGAGGTTGAAAAGGCCTCCATTAGTCTGGAAGCGTCGCTCCTTCAGGTCTCCCATTACCTACTGCAGCATCATGCTGTATAAGATGGTGAATAGTGTCAGGACCAGCACATATCCCTGCTTCACACCATTGTAGATATGGAAGGGACTTGAGAGGTCACTGTTTTGCTTGACTTGTCTGTACTGATTTTCATGAAACTGCTTCACCATAGCCAGGAACCTGGGTGGGCATCCAAGTTTTTCAAGGACTTTCCAAAGTCCATCTCTGCTCATAGTGGCGAATGCCTTGGTGAGGTCTATGAAAGTGACGCACAGGCCTTTGTTTTGCTCACAACGCTTTTCTTATAATTGTCTGAGTGGGCCATGACAGCCTGGCATGGAAGGGAGTGCTCAGAAACCATGGAGTTGGAAACTGTAATGAAAACGGCCATTTACTCTTGGAACTCTGCAGAAAAGCAGCTGTCCATAACCAACACCTTCATTCAACAAAAAGATTGCTTCAAGACCACATGGATGCATCCCCGCTCTAAACACTGGCACCTGATAGATTACACCTTGGTGTGCCAGTGTGAGTTAAAGGACGTCCTGCATAATAGAGTTATGCCCAATGCTGACTGTCATACAGACCACCGGCTCGTTCGTTCAAAGCTGAACTTCCACTTCAAGCCTAAGGCCAAGGACAGGCCTAGAGACAACCCATCAAAGAAATTCCACATCAGCAACCTGCAAACCTCATCTTGCAGAGATAGATATCAAGCAACCTCACAGACTAGACTGGAACATCCTGATCTCACTGCTGCTTCCACTCCAGAAGAGCTCTGGGAACACATCAAAGCTGCAGTACTGGATACTTCCAGTGAGGTCATCGGACCCAGCACCAAGAATAATCAGGACTGGTTTGATGAAAATGCCAAGGAAATTCAAGTTCTTAACTAGTACAGGTGGAGCTAGAAAGGTGTCCATCTGATTTAGAAACTATTCAGATATTAAATTCCCTGTAGCATTATTTCCTCAACAAAACAAGATCTTTATCTTCGGCAACAAACCCATGTCAATCTCAGTGACACAATAGCTCTCCATCTCTTCCTGTCATTCAGCTTCCCTTTTCCAAGGTGTCAGTTTGCCTCAGTCAGAGGGGCAGTGCTGAGGGAGCACTGCACTGTCAGAGGAGCAGTCTTTCGAATTAAACATTAAACCGAGGGCCTGCCTGCCCTCTCAATTTGTGTAAAGATCCCTGAACACTGTTTTAAAGCCAGCCAGGCAGGTTCTCCCTGGTATAAAAACAGAAAATGCTGGAAATTCTCAGCAGGTTTGGCAGCATGTGTGGAGTGAGAAACAGTTAATGTTTCAGGTCTGTGACCTGTCATCGGTCATTTCCAGCAATTTCTGTTATTTCGTATTTCCAGCATCCACAGTATTTTGCTTTTGTGTTCACATTCTCCCTGGTGTTCTGCTAATATCTATCCCACAACCAACGTGATTAAAAAATCAGATCAGGTCATTCACTGGCTGTAACACAATTTGGAAGCTCCTGACTCTGGACTGGGATTTGAAAGCATCACCTTCTGCCTGAGAGGAGAGAGAATGCTAACGGTGTAAGGGCTGATATAGCAGAAATGCAGCAAGCTGTCAGACTGGATAATCAGCAGTCCAAGAAATGGATTGTCTCATTCCTCCCCAGGCACTGAAGACTCGAATCAACTGATGTATTTACTAGCTACCTAACTGACTAACTGCTTATGGTAGTGCACTTGGTTGTGAATGATCAGATTTCCATTTAAATCGTGCTCAACACATCAATAAAACCTTATGTGCTTATCTAGATCAATGTAACTGAAATCAGTTTGAGAGGTTTGTAGGGATATATTAAACAGCATTTGCTGCCCATTTGAAACAGCACATCAGCTGGAAAACCAGGTGACATCTGATCCAAATGTGCAGGAGAGGCACTGACAACCTCTGGAGGGCATTTCTCAAAGAAGGCTCATCAAAGATTAAACTTCAGCTGCACCTGTCAAGAGTATTTCTCTCAACCTGCAGAAACAGTGATGGGAATGTGTAATCCCCCTACATCCAGCAATTTCACCAACACACAATTGGGACCTGACAGAAACTGATGGAAAAGTGAGAGTTGGCTTTGAGAGTGGGAACATTTAACAGAGGCACTCAGAGGAATAAACCTGTGTAAACCCCAAGCATACCACAACACAACTATCACAAAGTCCATGGCACCACGGGTGGCTCAGCTGCACAGGAAGAGTGGAGGAGCAATAGTGATAGGAGATTCAATAGTCAGGGGAACAGAAAGGCATTTCTGTGGCCGCAAACTTGACTCCAGGATGCTATGTTGCCTCCCTGGTGCCAGGGTCAAGGATGTCACTGAGCAGCTGCAGGACATTCTTCTGGGGAGGATGAACAGCGAGAGGTCATGGTCCACATTGGTACCAATGACATAGGTAAGAAGAGGGATGAGGTCCCAAAAGCAGATTTTAGGGAGTTAGGAAGGAAATTAAAAAGCAGGACCTCGAGAGCAGTAATCTGGGATTACTCCCAGTGCCACGTGCTGGTGAGCATAGGAGAAGGAGGATTGATCGATTGAACATGCGGCTGGGGAATTGGTGTAGGAGGGAGGGCATCAGATTTGAGACATTGGGACTGTTTCTGGGGCAGATGGAACATGCACAAGATGGACCGGCACGAAGATCCTCACAGGGAGATTTGCTAGTGCTGTTGGGAGGGTTTAAATTAGCTTGTCAGGTGGTTGGGAACCTGAGGGGTAGCTCAAACTGGAAGGAAGTAAAGTAGGTAACAGCAGGTAGAAAAGTAGCAAGTGACATTAAAAGGCAGGTGAAACAAAGGTGAGCATCAACTAGGCTTAGAATGCAGAATAATGTCAAGAAGACAAGGTTAAGGGCACTCGACCTGGATGCATGCATGCAAGAGAGGTAAATGGGATGATCTAATTGCCATAATGGAAACGTGGCTACAGGGTGACCAAGACTGGGAACTGAATATTCAAGGATATTCGACATTTAGGAAGGACAGGAAAAAAGGAAAAGGAGGTGATGTTGTGCTGATAATAAGGGATGGGATCAGTACATTAGTCAGCGAGGATCTCAGATCAGAAGAACAAAATGTGGAATCTGTTTGGGTGGAGCTAAGAAACAGCAAGGGGCAGGAGTCGTTTATAGGCCACCAAACAGTAGTGGTAGTGTGGGGACATGGTGTTAATCAGGAGATTAGAGAAGCATGTAGCATGGGTAATACATAATTATGGGTGACTTCAATTTGCACATAGACTGGGTGAATCTAATGAGCACTAATGCTGTGACGGATGAGTTTCTGGAATGTGTCAGGGATGGTTTTCTAGAGCAGTATGTTGTGGAACCAACTGGAGAACAGGCTATTTTAGATCTAGTATTATGTAATAGAAAGGGCAAATTAATAATCTTGTTGTAAAAGAACTTTAGGGATGAGTGACCATAATATGACAGAATTTTACATTATGTTTGAAAGTGAAGGAGTTCAATCTGAAGCCAGGGTGTTAAATTTGAACAAAAGAAATTATGAAGGTATGAGGGGCAAATTGGCTGAGGTGGATTGGGAAAATACATTAAAAGTTATGACAGTACATAGGCAATGGATAGTCTTCAAAGAATTATTACATAGTTTACAGCAACTCAGTTTGGGTTCCGCCAGGGCAACTCAGCTCCTGACCTCATTACAACCTTGGTTCAAACATGGACAAAAGAGCTGAAATCTAGAGGTGAGGTGAGAGTGACTGCCCTTGACATCAAGGCAGCATTTGACCGAGTATGGCATCAAGGAGCACTAGCAAAACTGAGGTCAATGGGAATCAGGGGGAAAACTCTCCGCTGGTTGGAGTCATACCTAGCACAAAGGAAGATGGTTGTGGTTGTTGGAGGTCAATCATCTGAGCTCCAGGACATCACTGCAGGAGTACCTCAGGGTAGTGTCCTAGGCCCAACCATCTTCAGCTGCTTCATCAATGACCTTCATTCAATCATAAGGTCAGAAGTGGGGATGTTCGCTGATGATTGCACAATGTTCAGCACCATTTGTGACTCCTCAGATACTGAAGCAGTCCGTGTAGAAATGCAGCAAGACCTGGACAATATCCAGGCTTGGGCTGATAAGTGGCAAGTAACATTCACGCCACACAAGTGCCGGGCAATGACCATGTCCAACAAGAGAGAATCTAACCATCTCCCCTTGGCATTCAATGGCATTACCATCGATGAATCCCCCACTCTCAACATTCTAGGGGCTACCATTGACCCGAAACTGAACTGGAGTAGCCATATAAGTACCGTGGCTACAAGAGCAGGTCAGAGGCGAGGAATCCTGCAGCGAGTAACTCACCTCCTGACTCTCCAAAGCCTGTCCACCATCGACAAGGCACAAGTCAGGAGTGTGATGGAATACTCTCCACTTGCTTGGATGGGTGCAGCTCCAACAACACTCAAGAAGCTTGACACTATCCAGGACAAAGCAGCCTATTTGATTGGCACCCCATCCACAAACATTCACTCCCTCCACCACCGACGCACAGTGGCAGCAGTGTGTATCTACAAGATGCACTGCAGCAATGCACCAAGGCACCTTAGACAGCATCTTCCAAACCTGCAACCTCTACCACCTCGAAGGACAAGAGCAGCAGATGCATGGGAACACCACCACCTGCAAGTTCCCCCCCAAGTCACACACCATCCTGACTTGGAACTATATCGCCGTTCCTTCACTGTCGCTGGGTCAAAATCCTGGAACTCCCTTCCTAACAGCACTGTGGGTGTACCTACCCCACATGGACTGCAGCGGTTCAAGAAGGCAGCTCACCACCACCTTCTCAAGGGCAATTAGGGATGGGTAATAAATGCTGGCCTGGCCAGCGTCCCATGAATGAATAAAAAAAAAACTATAAATTCCTTCAAGGCACAAAAACTCCAAGTTAAGGCAGTCAACCGTTGCTAATAAAGGAAGTTAAGGATTGTATAAGATTAAAAGAAAAGGCCTGTAATGTTGTCAGAAATGGTAGTAACCCTGAGCATTGGAAGGATTTTAGAATACAGCAAAGGAGGACTAAGAAACTGATAAAAAAATGGAGAATATAATATTGTTACGACCGACCGCTCCTGTCAAAGCCCCCAATCAAAATGTACGATTCTGATTGTGATGGGACCAACACACTGTTAATTCAATCCCATCATTCCACAGATCAGCTAACATACCATTTAAACTTTCCAAATTAAAGAAAGATCCTGCCAATTGTACTATCTATTAACCCCCGAATGAGCCTAATCAAACCAGGTGTCTTTAAATCAACAAATTAACTCTTTAGAAGAACTAAATTCTTACACACTATGAAGATATAAACAACATTTAAAATAGAAAAATTAGAGTCCTTGTAAATTTACAGTCCAATGTTGCTTGAAGTCCTCACAGCCGTCCGATGTGGAAAAAAGGTTCTTCCACAGTAGAACAGTAGGGCGGCACAGTGATGCAGTGGTTAGCACCGCAGCCTCACAGCTCCACCGACCCGGGTTCAATTCTGGGTACTACCTGTGTGGAGTTTGCAAGTTCTCCCTGTGTCTGCATGGGTTTCCTCCGGGTGCTCTGGTTTCCTCCCACACGCCAAAAGACTTGCAGGTTGGTAGGTGAATTGGCCATTGTAAATTGCCCCTAGTATAGGTAGGTGGTAGGGAAATATAGGGACAGGTGGGGATGTGGTAGGAATATGGAATTAGTGTAGGATTAGTATAAATGGGTGATTGATGGTCGTCGCGGACTCGGTGGGCTGAAGGGCCTGTTTCAGTGCTGTATCTCCAAAATAAACTAAACAGTCTGTAGTCTAACTCCAGCAGTAAGTGATGCTTTCCTTCTCCAATGAATTTCAACAATTAACAACTTGCAAACACTTTCAATAGAATCAATCTGACTTTAGAGTTTTTGAGGGATAAAAGATTGTCACAGTCTACTTCCCTCCCTTCAGTTTAAATTACCAGAGATATCTGTTTTGGCTTGAAGTTTTAGAATTTTGAGAGATAATAATTAAACAGACTAAAATCCTATTCCTTCAGTTTAAATGGTCTAGAGTTCTTTCTTCAGGTGCCAACACCAGCTGTGTCTTCTGTGTCTGTATGTCTCTGTGTTCTGTTAGAAAAAACTGTCTTCAACTAAAAGCCAGTTCAAAATTGAATTGTAACAAATTGTATCGCATGAGACTCACTCCCAGTGGCTGTTTCTATGGTAACGAGAATGCACCTTGCTCTAACTCCTGAGGCTTACTGGTTCTTAAAGCAATACTGATCCCTTGCAAGCCTTAAAGGCAAACCACATATTCTGAAAAAAAAAACTACAGGACCATGAAAATATGAATGTAAGCTAGCAAAAAACATAAACTGACTGCAAAAGCTAAATATAGGTACGTAAAAAGGAAACGTTTGGCTAAGACAAATGTGGGTCCATTACAGGCAGAGTCAGGAGAATTTATAATGGGGAATAGGGAAATGACAGAGAAGCTAAATGATTACTGTGTGTCTGTCTTCACTGAGGAAGATACAAGAAATCTCCCAGAATTAGAAATTCAAGGGATTAGGGAGAATGAGGAATTGAAGGAAATTAGTATTAGTAAGAAGGTTGTATTGGAGAAATTAATGGGATTGAAGGTTGATAAGTCCCCAGGACCTGATATTCTACATCCCAGAGTGTTGAAAGAGGTAGTTATGGAGATTGTGGATGCAGTGGTGATCATCTTCCAAAATTCTATAGATTCTGAAGCAGTTCCTGCAGATTGGAAGGTCGCAAATGTCACCCCACTATTTAAGGGAGGGAGACAGAAAACAGGGAATTGCAGACCTGTTAGCCTTACATCAGTCATTAGGAAAATGCTAGAATCTATTCTAAAGGATGTGATAAATGGACACTTGGACAGTAATCTGATTGGACATAATTGACATGGATTTATGAATGGGAAATCATGTTTGACGAACCTGTTGGAGTTTTTTGAAGATTTTACAAACATTTGATAAAGGGGAGTCGGTAGATGTGGTATGCTTGGATTTTCAGAAGGCTTTCGATAAAGTCCCCCACAGGAGGTTGGTTAGTAAAATTAAAGCAGATGAGATAGGAGGTAATATACTGGCATGGATTAAGGATTGGTTAACAGGCAGAAAACAGTAGGAATAAATGGTTCATTCTCACGTTGGCAGGCTGTGACTAGTGGGGTACCGCAGAGATCAGTACTTGAGCCCCAGCTGTTCAGAATATATATCAATGATTTGGCTGTGGGGACCAAATGTAATATTTCCAAGTTTGCAGATGACGCAAAACTAGTTGGGAATGTGTGTTGTGAGGAAGATGCAAAGCGGCTTCAAGGGGATTTGGACAGACTTAGTGAGTGGGTAGGAATGTGGCAGATGGGATATAATGTGGAAAAATATAAGTTTGGTAGGAGGGACAGATCTGCAGAGTATTTCTTGAATGGTAAGAGATTAGAAAGTGTAGATGTACAAAGGGACCTGGGTGTCCTTGTCAATAAGTCACTGAACATGCAGGTGCAGCAAGCAATTAGGAAGGCTAATGGTATGTTAGCCTTTATCACAAGAGGATTTGAGTACAGAGGATTAGGGCGGCTCAGTGGCGCAGTGGTTAGCACCGCAGCCTCGCAGCTCCAGGGACCCAGATTCAATTCTGGGTACTGCCTGTGCGGAGTTTGCAAGTTCTCCCTGTGACCGCGTGGGTTTTTGCCGGGTGCTCTGGTTTCCTCCCACTGCCAAAGATTTGCAGACGATAGGTAAATTGGCCATTGTAAATTGCCCATAGTGTAGGTAGGGAATATGGGATTACTGTAGGGTTAGTATAAATGGGTGGTTCTTGGTCGGCACAGACTCAGTGGGCCGAAGGGCCTGTTTCAGTGCTGTATCTCTAAAAAATAAATAAATACAGGAATAGCGAGGTCTTGCTTCAATTGTATAGAACCTTGGTTAGACTGCACCTGGAGTACTGTGTGTAGTTTTGGTCCCCTTACCTTAGGAAGGATATTATTGCCATAAAGGGAGTGCAACAAAGGTTCACCAGACTTGTTCCCGGGATGGCGGGACTGTCCTATGAAGAGAGATTGGGGAAACTGGGCCTGTATTCTCTAGAGTTTCGGAGAATGAGAGGTGATCTCATTGAAACCGACAAAATACTTAAAGGGATAGACAGGGTAGATGCAGGTAAGATGTTTCCCCTGGTTGGGGAATCTAGAACCAGGGGACACAATTTCAAAATAAGGGGGAAGCAACTTAGGACCGAGATGAGGAGAAATATCTTTACTCAGAGGGTTGTGAATCTTTGGAATTCTCTACCCCAGAGGGCTGTGGAAGCTCAGTCATTGAATATGTTTAAAGCAGAGATTGACAGATTTCTAAATATTAATGACATAAGGGGATATGGGGATAGTGGGGGAAAAAGGCATTGAAGTGGATGATCAGCCATGATTGTATTGAATGATGGGGCAGGCTCGATGGGCTGAATGGCCTACTTCTGCTTCTATGTACCATCACTCCTACGTTTTACTGACTAAAAGGTCATGAAAGAAAAAACAAAAGAAAGCGACAGAGAAAGTGTTGCAATGCATTAGAACCTCAGTCAATTTGGGGCACAGCAAGCTCCCACATGCAGCAACTTTATAATCATCTGTGTTTTCAAGCAGAAATATTGGCCTGGACACTGGCAGGTACTGCCCAGATCTTCCAATAATGCCATGCAATCTTTTCAGTGCCACTGAGAACCCAGAGGAGGCCTTGGTTTAACATCTCATTCAAAGATTGCACCACTGACACTGCAGTGCTCACTCAGTCCTGACCCTCTGATAGTGTTACACTCCCAGTCCTGTGCTGTGAGTGCAGAATTTAAATCTACCCTCGGGAGCGGGCTGGGAGGCATGGGCGGAGCCATAGAATTGGGAGGGGAGTGCCCATCACCTACCTGATTCACCCCCTCTCCCACCCTCATTAAAGTCATGGGCAGGGAAGGTTGAGGATAGATTTCCCACCCAGAGGCTAATTGACACCCTTAAATAGCCAATTAGTAACCATTTAAGGACATCCTGCTGTTAGCATTTAACCAGTGCTGACGGGGATGGGGTGGTAAAACCAGGCAGCCTCCCAGTGGGTTGGTGGGAGAGGGGAGTCCTTGGTATGGGCAATCTGTGGCCCACCAGGCAGCCTCCCAGTGGGTTGGTGGGAGAGGGGAGTCCTTGGTATGGGCAATCTGTGGCCCATGGAGGGCCCCCGGGAACAAAGGCCTCCCCTG